>NC_060892.1:7098989-7276489 GCF_014805685.1 Silurus meridionalis
GGCTATCTCTGTTGCGGGCACAATTGTCTCCTGCCCGGATTAAAGTCATCCTCAATGCAGTCAAGAGAGTAAAACTAGGCCAGTCACTGACTGTGAGGCAGTTCCACAGGCTGCTCGTTCTCATGGCAGCAGCGGCCAGTGTGATCCCACTGTGCCTCCTCCATTTAAGACCCTTCCAGTGGTGGTTTAGAGGCAGAGGGTTCTCCCGAAAGGGCAATCCGTACTATCAAGGTCTCAGGGCGAGCCCTGCAAGCCTTAGATGTATGGAGAAAACCTACCTGTCTCAAGGCCCCGTCATGGAATCTCCTTAGACTACTGTAATGCATTACTAGGTGGATGTCCTGCGTCATTAATAAACAAGCTTCAGTTAGTCCAGAATGCAGCAGCCAGAGTTGCATGATCACATAACCCCAATCCTATCGTCCCTACATTGGCTTCCTGTTAAGTTTCGAATAGACTACAAACTATTACTTTTCACTTATAAAGCACTAAATGGTTTGGCTCCCATGTATCTATCCAGTCTTTTAACACGCTACAATCCGCCACGCCTGAGATCTCAAAACTCTGGGCTTCTAGTAGTTCGTAGAATAGCAAAGTCCACTAAAGGTGGTAGAGCATTTTCACATTTAGCTCCTAAACTCTGGAATAGTCTTCCTGACAGTGTTCGGGGCTCAGACACACTCACCCAGTTTAAGTGTAGATTAAAAACATATCTTTTTAGCAAAGCCTACACATAACACACATCACATATCATAACCTTGTGCTCCAGAACATCTGATCACATGCACATTATCAACTTGTGCTGTTAATATCATGAACAGCAGCTACGCTAATTCCTCTCCACTGCTTCTCTTTCTCTTCCCATCCCGAGACACCCTGAGGTTTGGCCAGCTCCAGTCACCTCCCACCTCGTGATGATTACGGACCTTTGAAGAAGTAGATGCCGAACTCGCAAACATCCCGAACCATCTAGAGACGTACCAGTGCCATTTGGATCCCGCTACATGTGTGGAGTTTTGACATTGGACCTCCTGGAGTGTTTAAAGGCTCTGGCATGGAGAAGCTGATGCTGGATCTGCTGAGCTTATAAAACTAGGAGCTACTAACCATATAGACTGTATAAGACTGCAGAAAGAACATCACTTATAATCTTATACTCCAGTAATCATGTTAGTTCTCACTCTCCAGTGTTCTGTATTGTTGAAAGATTTATGATCAAACTCTTGATGTCACCCAAATGAGGATGGGCTCCCCTTTTGAGTCTGGTTCCTCTAAAGGTTTCATCATAACATCTAAGGAGTTTTCTTTGCCACAGTCGCCACGGCTTGCTCATCAGGGACAAATTCACACCATTCACCTTAACTGTTGATTTGTGTAAAGCTGCTTTGAGACAATGTCTGTTGTGAAAAGCGCTATACAAATAAACTTGACTTGACTTGACTTGACTTGTCGTCGTGTATTGCTAACGACGGACGAATCCCTCACGGCGTGGGGAGCAGTCATGAGTGGCCGCTCTGCCCAAGGTTGGTGGGACAAGTCACATCTTTCATGGTACATAAACTGCCTGGAGATGACGGCCGTGTCTTTGGCACTGGAAGACTTCCACTGAAACCTGAGAGGTCACCACGTGTTGGTCTATACGGACAACATGTCAATGGTCTCAAACATTACCGCCAGGGGGGTCTCCAGTCTCGCCCCGTGTACAGGCTGGCGCGGCAGATCCTCCTATGGTCCCAGGGAAAACTCCTCTCATTGATAGCAGTTTAAATCCCGGGCCTATTGAACTGGAGAGCAGACGCCCTTTCTAATCAAGGGCAGAGGCCCGGGGAATGGAGGCTCCACCCGAGGTGGAGCAAATATGGCAGAGATATGGCTGAGGCTATGTCTGTAAGCCTTTCCCACTATTTTGCAGCTCTCGGTAATTCTAGAGAGAATCTGCCTGGAGGGAGCTTGTCTCCTCCTGATGGCACCTCGGAGCCACCAGGAGGTCTGTAAACCTTCTTGGGAAAATTCCTCCCAGGAAGGATCTCCTCTTACAGGCAGGGGGATACTGGTTCACAGGTCAGTCGCTGGGAAACACCCCCCTCGTGACATGTTTCCTATGCAGCACCCGGAAGCTGAGGCACAGGACACAACCCAGAGTGCCTGTGTGGGACTTGGCCATTGTGCTTGGGGCGCTATCTGAGCCCCCTTTTAAGCCGACGTGGCCCTTAGCTATCTGTCGGTTAAAACCGCCTTTCTCCTGGCAATCTCCTGCCTTAAGACAGTTGGGAACCTACAGGCTCTTTCTGTGGCCCTGTCTCTCCTAGAGTTTGCCCCTGGCATGGCCAGTGTTATTCTATACCCCAAACCTGGGTATGTGTCTAAGGTGCTTGCAGCTCCCTCGCAACCTGTCATTTTGCAGGCATTCTGCCCTCCTCCTTTCCTAGCCCCTAATGAGGAAAAATCATTAAAAATCGACTGTGCAAGCACCGGACACATACCTCCACAAGACGAGTCCGTGGAGGAAGTCGGAGCAGCTTTCCACTCCTTTCGGAGTTAAGGCTCATTTCACCCAGCGTATGGTGGCCTCTATGGCCTGGTCCACTGGATTGTCGCTCCAGTTGTCCAATTGTCCTAAACTGCTGTGGGTTGGTCCACCGCGCTGACCTGTGTCAGGTTCTACGACCTTGACATCAGAGCCACTCCTGGCTCCTCTCTACTGCATGCAGGTTGTGCTCAGACACACTGGGCAGGGACTGGTCAGTATGGTGTGATTGGACATTCATTCCCAAACCATTTTCAACGCAGCTCAAGTTCCTGAAAGGGAACGTCACTAGGTTACATAGGTAACCCTAGTTCCCTGAGGGAATGAGAGCTGCGTCAAGGTGCTATACTCCATGCATCCCTGCAGCGCTTACCATTTCCTTTTCCAAAAGCTGATGTCACTCTTATTGTGCTCCCATTTTGTAGCTTCCTGGTTTGCACAACGTTGCCTGCCAATGACGTCATGACTGCCTTTTGGCCAGATTTTACATGTGATTCAAAGCATGAAAAACACAAGGCGTTGGGAACTCAGGGCCTCAGGGAACTAGGGTTACCTATGTAACCTACATTTACATTTACATTTGTGGCAATTAGCAGACGCCCTTATCCAGAGCGACATACAAAAGTGCTTTGAGTCTCTAGCAATGAATAAATCTACACTGTTATGCAAAATTACAAACTTAATATAAATATAACTCTTGAATTCTACAAAGCAAACTTGGAAACCTTTCTATGTTTGCTTCATGCACATGTATACCATGGTGTAATGCCCTTACATATGTTCTTCTTAAATGAAGAATCATACCATGACATGAAATGGATTTTTGTCTCTGAGGTTTAATTAGTGGTTATCAAAATGATTCAGAATTTTCAACTTGCAATGAAATTATTTTTATATTCGGAACTCTTTCCTATGATGTTTTTTATGCTCATCCTAAATAGCATCTGAAGGTATCTTTCTGTTTTCTAATATAAGGATAAGGTTTAGAAAACTATAGATTAAAGTAAGGTTTTTTAGAAAAAACATCTCAGAGCTAATTCACTGGCTAGGCTTTGATAATCACCCAGCTCCAGTATCCAGCCATTATCTGATTTAATTTTATGAATAGTACTTGTTTACATCAAAACCAGTGACCTGCTGCTATTGTTTAGCATATGTAGCTCTGAGCACATGACGATGACTAGCATGTGAACTGCACCCCAATGAAGATTAGCATCCTGCTAAGCAGCACCTCTTTGTTCCTGTGTGGATTTAGGAAGAGAAAACGTCTGACAGGGCGCGCCTGTACATCCAGCTGTTATAATAATATTAAAAATAAAAGTAAGCAGGAAGAATGATTTAATAGGTGTGTGAAATATATAAGCACTGGTGTTTTTGGTCATATGTTTGAGTTGTGTATCACCTTCCACATTACGCCCTTCTCTGCTCTCTGTGCCAGATCAGATAGGGTTTGTGGGAAGATGAGTAAACTGGAGTACAGTTTCACATCTTCACATTCAGCGAAACTCTGCAGTGGATTTGTGTTAGGGCTGTCGGGAAAAACGTCCACATCTGCTTGGACTTGTGCAAAATAATGATTTACTATGATGCCATGATTACTGCCCGCTGATTAGGAACTCACATTCAACTTTGCAATAATCCTCTCAGCCAATCACACCATTTATACACAATTGTCACACACAACAGAGATATTAGAAAGGAAAAGGTTAGCGATAATTACAAACAGTTTCTCACAGATGATGCAGTATTCAGATTAGATAAATGAACTCAATTCTTACAACAGTATTTATGCAAACTTCTAAGATCTAAGTTCTCAAACTTCATCTGCAACATTATTACTACTATGTATAATATTTTTAAATGTCAAATAACATTTATTTTCTTTATTCGCATGAAATACAGCTTTACACACTCTTGGCATTCTGACATTTAGTTTCTCAAAACACATTCAGCTGAATGTATTCAGAAGATTTAAAAATTTGTAAAACTGTTCAATTTGCAAAAGGTGTTCTTCATCCCAGAGCAGTAGGATTTAGGTCCAGTGACTGGGCATGCCATTCCATGATAGATAACGTGCTCTCTAAAGAACGCTTACAAAGCTTGGATGTATGCTTCGCCTCATTGTCATTGTTTTGTATGGTAAATTTGGTCCCAATTAGCCACAGTCCAGGGGAAATTGCATGGCATTGAAGTATGGAATAAGTCTTAAGCCTTTCCTGCTCCAAAACAACCACAAACCATTAAGCTTACACCTTTGAGTTTTTTGACTTGTTTGAATGCGAGTGTGAGGAACTTCTATGCATTATCTGTCCAATTCTGATGTATTTTTGCCTTTTACCTAGTTTGTTGCAAAAAACAAAACAAAAGATATATAAAGTGTGTGTGTGCGTGCATGTGTACTTTATAAATTATGACATTATTCATATAATGTAAAAGTAGAATTTTTTAATATAAAAATCTTTTTAAAAAATGTATCTGATCAGTCAGATTTCAATAAATGATTATACACTATAACGATAAACTATCATTTTGAATATTATGATATTAAATCAATATCTTTTGTAGTACTTTGTTCATAAATATCTGATCTTCTAAAGATGTTTTTGCATTATTATTATAATTTTTTTCTTTTTTAATTCATTTTCAAGTTTCTTCAGTTTCCAGCTTCTGGCACTGAATTATTTACTGAATTACATAAAAGAATAGTCAGATTTATAATTGAATTTGGTGATAAGAAAAAACGAATATTACGCATTGGTGTTTTTGTGGGATCTTTGAAATCTTTGAAGTGAGATAAATAAATTCGGAGTAAACAAAAGAAACCAAAAAAGCTTCATTTACAGTGGGAAAAAGAAACAAGGTTAAAGGAGTTGTTTTTCTGAGCTGAGAGGAACATAGTACAATAAAATGATGTGAAGGCAGATCAGGACAGATTTTCAAATAAATATAAAATGTTTAAAAGATCGAGGATGGGAGGATGGGATGCCAAAGAAGGGTTAAACTGAATGCTCTGAGTGCGTCTGTCGGTATAATAAATGTCATTCCTCTCTCTCTTTGTCAGAGAAAACTGTAATTTTGAGTGACAGAGATTAATTTGCAGTGCTTATCAGTTTCTCAGCAGACGTGGGGTTTCCATGGAGGCCGTTTGGCGAAACTGCACTGTTCTATGTGTGCTAAATATCTCAGTGTATTCTGTAATTTACTCATTTTTCATTTACAAGACAAATATTATACATAGAACATTATATTGATGGGTAATGAATTTTTATTAAAAGCAGCATGTTCACTCTCACATAAATTGATTGAAAATGGTTATATAGGGCATTTTTGTAATAAGTACAAATGTGTTTATTTAACATTTATGGTAGAGTCTCCAGTGTCAGGGAAGAATCTTAAACCTTTCTGAAATCTTCAGAGCAGAAGGGTTTGTGTGTTCTGATGAAAGAAAAAAATGAAAGTTATAAAAGAATAAAAGCTGCCTCCTCACACACACATGCTAGACTGAATTAATTAGCGTTGACTTACACAATGAATTTTTATTGATTTGAAAGTGATATTGACAATTAAACCTAACACACTAAGTCAGTTAGCTGTTTTGACTCATACATTCACTTTATGGTGATGGATTTACAACAAACTCTTTGAACCTGATGCACATCTACTTATTCGTATCTTTCTTTCTGCTTATTTGTCGTTTCAAAACAGGCCTTGCATTTGAAGTCTGCCTGGCTAAGAAGTCAAACTCAATCTAAACCGTTCTAAAGTGGGATAAAACCCATCACACGCTCCATGGCTGCAGTAATAAATAATTCATTTCACACTTACTGTAAAACGGCGTTGTGTTTACAGGTAGACGGCGAGGACAAGTGACACAAGTGGTACAGATGACTGGTTTAATTGTGTACAAAACCCATTACAGTGATATGAGACAGATGTCAGGTGAGTGTGCGCCGTGCTTAAACACTTCAGATTTACAAGAACTCAAATGCTTTTGTGTTGTGCAGGGACAAATTGAGATTTCAAAGACGTTTAGGATCTGCATTTTTAATTGGAAATGATTACCAAAATACAGAAATTAGATTTTATAATTGCAGCTAGTCTTCTGAACTTAGAGTAGCTGCGATAAACAAGATTTAAAATGTATCTTGGTGTCTTTTTTAACTTTTACATCAGTTCAACATTATTTATATTTTTAATGTATTAAAAAAACAACACATTATACTGTATTTTTTTTTCAATTTGTAGTTACATGTAATGTCAATGTCGGTGATACAAGTTAGTTTTCAACTACATTATAAAAACCATTTTCCACCTTTTTCCTCTCTCTCGTAAAAAGAAAAAGATTAATAGAAGGAGTCTCCAGTCATTCTGTAACCCTCAGGAGGTTCTGACATCTTCAGGACAAAACAATTTGGTGATATGATAAGTTGTTTTTTCTTTTTGAACTAAAAAGAGGTGGATGGATTCTCTCAGCAAAGGAGAAGCGTTAACTAACACAGATTTAGACTGATTTGTGAACAATATTTGAGAGAAATAGGCCTTTTGTGTACAAGTCTTAGATCTTTTCAGATCATTAAAAATAGGGGCCAAAACTAAAGTGTTGCGTTTATGATTTTGTTCAGTATAGTACAGCAGGTATTTAATAATTTTTTCTCTTCATGGTGAACTTTTATTTGACCTTATGACCAATGTTTAATGCTGTCTGACTTACACACTAGTTTAACATCAAACTCCTTAACAATCCTGCACAAATAAAATGGAAAAGCAAAACATCTCAGTAATATCAATATCCTCCCCAGAAGCCGAGTGAAGGTGAGGGGATGAAAGAGGAAATGAAAAGAGTTGAGTTTTAAGTTCCATGAGAAAATCTCAGTACCGCGTTCTCCACTCATCTGTTCATTTCAGCATTGTTTCAGGGCTTTATGTCAAAGAAAGTCATAAGTTTGTACTGAGGGTGAATTTGTTTCTGAGGAGGACATATTTAAAGATTATCTGATAGCTGAATTCATTCTTGATGAGAACATGCCTATAATATCTTTCTTTATCTAGTAGCAAGAAAATATTGATTTATAATTTATAAATCAGGATAGAAATAAAGATAAATCCTGGGCGTAACTTGATGGATTTTTTTCCTTTATTAGATACGGACAAAAATGTCCGCATGTCCACAAAAGGACAATTTGGTAATAACAACTTTTTTTTCATCTCTCTATACACACATGAATAAATCCTTATTTCCTTATTCGGAAAACATGATAAATCTACACAATATATCTAACAATATTCTATTATAATCAAATTACTATTTGAATAATTTGCAAATTTTTGATTCTATAAATATTCATGCTCTAAATTAATTATTGTGCATATTATTAAGCATTGCTGCATAATCTTTAAACCTTGAATAATTTATTGAATAAAGTCAATCTTTGTGTAATTACAATGCAAAAAATTCACTTGTATTTTCAAGAAAAAAAAAAGAAGAAAAAAGTTTAATAAAAACATCAATCAGGGTTTGTATATATATATATATATATATATATATATATATATATATATATATATATATATACAGTACAGACCAAAAGTTTGGACACACCTTCTCATTCAAAGAGTTTTCTTTATTTTCATGACTATGAAAATTGTAGATTCACACTGAAGGCATCAAAACTATGAATTAACACATGCAGAATTATATATGGAATTATATACATAACAAAAAAGTGTGAAACAACTGAAAAATGTCATATTCTAGGTTTTTCAAAGTAGCCACCTTTTGCTTTGATTACTGCTTTGCACACTCTTGGCATTCTCTTGATGAGCTTCAAGAGGTAGTCACCTGAAATAGTCTTCCAACAGTCTTGAAGGAGTTCCCCGAGAGATGCTTGGCACTTGTTGGCCCTTTTGCCTTCACTCTGCGGTCCAGCTCACCCCTAAACCATCTCGATTGGGTTCAGGTCCGGTTACCGTGGAGGCCAGGTCATCTGGCGCAGCACCCCATCACTCTCCTTCTTGGTCAAATAGCCCTTGATGCCTTCAGTGTGACTCTACAATTTTCATAGTCATGAAAATAAAGAAAACTCTTTGAATGAGAAGGTGTGTCCAAACTTTTGGTCTGTACTGTATATATATATAAATCTTGAACATCCAACAATGTTTTCCCAACAGTAACAACCAACCAACCAACCAACCAACCAACAGTAAATTTGCTATAAAAAAAATTAAACTCCATAGAAGAGGCCAAAAGTAAACATGAGGCTGAGGAGAAGTCAAAGAATCAATATACCTCCACCATGCTTCACAGTGGAATGGTCAAGTTTATTTATGTAGCCCTTTTCACAACAGATATTGTTCAGACTGTTTTCGGCCAAAAATGTTTTGTGTCAAGGCAAGAAAGTAAATTTTTAGACAACAGAAACATTTTTTCTGCATACATTTGCTGATTCTTCAACATTTGCACATTTACTGATTCTTTTGATTTACAAAATGGATTTCATGACATTTAGGCTTTTGGTTTTCATGTAAATTCTTGTTGACTGAAGTGTATGAAATAGTATGGTTTTCGGAGTACTAAAGTTTACAAAATACTGAAATGTATATGAGAATGATTACATTTTATGCCATATTGAAGTGCATAGTAAAGTGGTTAGAATACTGAAGTGTGTGGGAGACTGATTTGAGTGGGATATGGAAGTGTTTAAGAAACTGGTGTGCGGATAGTGAAAAGAAATATATTAATAATAATAATAATAATAATAATAATAATAATAATAATAATAATAATAATATTAATAATAAAGTGACAAGCATCTAATCCAGTGTTGGAACTTTACTGGTCATTTGAAGACACGCATTGACTCAACACTAAATGGAGCACTGTAGTGTGTGGAATATTAAAGTTTACACTCTTCTTCTTCTTCTTTCGGCTGCTCCCATTAGGGGTCGCCACAGCGGATCATCCGTCTCCATCCCACCCTGTCCTCTACATCTGCCTCTTTCACACCAACTACCTGCATGTCTTCCCTCACCACATCCATGAACCTCCTCCTTGGCCTTCCTCTTTTCCTCCTACCTGGTGGCTCCATCTTCAGCATTCTTCTACCAATATAATTCATGTCCCTTCTCTGCACATGTCCAAACCATCTCAACCTCGCCTCCCTCACCTTGTCACCAAAACATCCTACATGTGCTGTCCCTCTAATAAACTCATTTCTAATCTTGTCCATCCTCGTCACTCCCAATGAAAACCTTAACATCTTCAGCTCTGCTACCTCCAGCTCTGCCTCCTGCCTTTTACTCAATGCCACTGTCTCTAATCCATACAACATCGCAGGTCTCACCACAGTCCTATAAACTTTCCCTTTCATTCTTGCAGATACCCTACCATCACAAATCACTCCTGTCACTCTTCTCCACCCACTCCACCCTGCCTGCACTCTTTTCTTTACTTCTCTAACACACTCTCCATTACTTTGCACTGTTGACCCCAGGTACCTGAACTCCTCCACCTTCTCCACCTCTTCTCCCTGCAACCGCATCACCCACTGCCCTCCCTCTCATTCACACACATGTACTCTGTCTTACTCCTACTGACTTTCATTCCCCTTCTCTCCAGCGCATATCTCCACCTCTCCAGGCTCTTCTCAACCTGCTCTCTACTCTCACCACAAATCACAATATCATCTGCAAACATCATAGTCCAGGAGACTCCTGTCTGACCTCGTCCGTCAACCTGTCCATCACCACTGCAAACAGGAAAGGGCTCAGGGCCGATCCTTGATGCAGTCCAACCTTCACTCTGAACCAGTCTGTCGTACCTACTGCACACTTCACTGCCGTCACACTGTCCTCATACATGTCCTGCACCACCCTTACATACTTCTCTGACACACCTGACTTCCTCATACAATACCACAACTCCTCTCTTGGCACTCTGCCGTCGCTTTCTCTAAATCCACAAATACACAATGCAATTCCTTCTGTCCTTCTCTATACTTCTCCATCAACATCCTCAAAGCAAATAAGGCATCTGTGGTGCTCTTCCTCGGCATGAAACCATACTGTTGCTCACAGATGGTCACCTCTTCTCTCAGCCTGGCTTCCACTACTCTTTCCCATAACTTCATGGTGTGACTGATCAACTTAATTCCCCTGTAGTTACTGCAGGTCTGCACATCTCCCTTATGCTTAAAGATCGGTACCAGCACACTCCTTCTCCATTCCTCAGGCATCCTCTCCCCTTCCAGAATCCTGTTAAACAATCTGGTTAAAAACTCCACTGCCATCTCTCCTAAACATCTCCACGCCTCTACCGGTATGTCATCTGGTCCAACCGACTTTCCATTCTTCATCCTCTTAATCGCTGCTCTCACTTCCTCCTTACTAATCCTATCTACATCCTGCTTCACCAACTCCACATCCTCCAACCTTCTCTCTCTGTGATTTTCCTCATTCATCAGCTGCTCAAAATACTCCCTCCACCTTCTCAACACACTCTCCTCACTAGTCAACACATTTCCCTCTCCATCCTTTATTGCTCTAACTTGCAGTACATCCTTCCCAGCTCGGTCCCTCTGCCTGGCCAATCGGTATAACTCCTTTTCTCCTTCCTTAGTGTCCAACCTCTTATACAGCTCCTCATATGCCTTTTCCTTGGCTTTCGCCACATCCCTTTTACCTGCTGCCGCATCTCCTTGTACTCCTGCCTACTTTTCTCATCACTCTGTCGATCCCACTTCTGTTTTGCCAACCTCTTTCCCTAATGCTCTCCTGCACTTCCTCATTCCACCACCACGTCTCCTTGTCTTGCTTTCTATTTCCAGATGTCACACCAAGTACTTTTCTAGCTGCCTCCTCATCACTCCTGCAGTAGTTCCCCAATCATCCGGCACCTCTTCACCACCACCGAGCCCCTGTCTGACCTCTTCCCTGAACCTCACTACACTCTTCCTCCTTCAGTTTCCACCATCTTATTCTTCTTTCAATCCTTACATTCCTCCTCTTCTTCTTCGCCTCCAAAACCATCCTACAGACCACCATCCGATGCTGTCTAGCTACACTGTCCCCGCCAACACCTTACAGTCTCAATCTCCTTCAGGTTGCATCTCCTGCATAGCACATAGTCCACCTGTGTGCACCTTCCTCCACTCTTATCGTCACCCTATGATCCTCCTTCTTCTTAAAATACGTGTTCACCACTGCCATTTCCATCCTTTTAGCAAAATCTACCACCATCTGCCCTTCCACATTCCTCTCCTTAAAACCATACCTACCCATCACCTCCTCATCACCTCTGTTCCTTCACCTACATGCCCATTAAAGTCTGCCCCAATCACCAATCGTTCTTTCCTAGGTACACCATCTACCACTTCATCTAATTCACTCCAGAATCTTTCCTTTTCCTCCATCTCACAGCCAACTTGTGGAGCATAGGCACTGATGACATTTATCATCATCCCTTCAACTTCCACCTTCACGATCATCACCCTATCAGAAACTCTCTTCACCTCCACTACACTCTTACTGTACTCTTCCTTCAGAATCACCCCTACACCATTTCTCTTCCATCCACACCATGATAAAACAGTTTAAATCCACCTCCAATGTTCCTGGCCTTACTCCCTTTCCACTTGGTCTCCTGAACACACAGCATATCTACTTTTCTCCTCTCCATCATATCAGCTACCTCTCTCCCTTTACCCATCATAGTACCAACATTTAAAGTACCAACCCGAACCTCCACTCTCCTGCACTGCTCCTTTTCCTGCCGTCTCTGTAGACGTCTTCCTCCTCTCCTTCTCCTCCTTCGGCCAACAGTAGCCCAATTTCCACCGGTACCCTGTCGGCTAACGATACCTGTGGCGGTCGTTGTTAACCCGGGCCTCGACCGATCCGGTATGAAATTCTCCTTTGTGATCCGCATATTTGATTTGGCACATGTTTTACGCTGGATGCCCTTCCTAACGCAACCCTCCCCATTTACCCGGGCTTGGGACCGGCACTAAGAGTGCACTGGCTTGTGCCCCCCTAAATGGCTGGGTTGAATATTAAAGTTTACACAATACTCATTTTTAACGAAAAGCAAAAGGTGGATGGTGATTTCACGGAATTGTTAAAAAACAGTCAAAATACTCTGTTAAAATGGATAGAATCTAATATAAGCAGTCTGGCAATATGACTGGCTAAATCTGAAACTCTTCAGACTTCTTTCATTGTTCATTGTGTTAAAAGCCTTAAAGCCTTTCTGTAGAATCCTACAACAGTGATTCTTTAATAAAAAAGTTTTATGAAGAACAGTTTAAGGAAGCTAAGAACAATGAATCACATAAAGAACCCTTTGAAGAACCACTGTTTTCTCAAAATACAGTAATCCAGTGCAGGCTTGTGCACCTGCCCTGACTTTTGTATGTGAAACTTTTGCTTTTGATTTGAGATGTGTTTGGAGGGAAACGTTGCTTTTTGTGTCACCGCAGTAACTGAGACGCAGCAGCTCAAACTCTCTTGCTCGGGGAACTTAAAAATCACAGCATGGCTCATTTGCAGCAGAGAAAAATAACATCAGTCTGAACACTGAGCAGATCGCAGGAGTTTCCGTTGGACCACCAGAAAAGCTTCTCAATAAACGCAGCATGTTCTCTCCGACTCGCTAACACACCCAGGCCATGTGCTCATTGAATACACACCACTCTCATTCCACAAACACAGCGGCAAAGATCACACACACACACACACACACACACACACACACACACACACACACACACACGCCTTGGTCTTATTCTAGGTCATAGGATATGCTGTTCAATCAAACAGTGTTTGCCAGTAATTGTGTTTCTAAAGCCATTAATCACAGGTTTATATTAATGTGCTCGTTCTTATGCAATATCGTTTCTATAGCAACAGCTCATTCACGGGTTGTTGTGTGGTTCTACATAAAGGGATTTTAATAGTTTATATGATTACGTTTTTATTTCATATGGTGAGGTTTTAATTGATTAAACATTTTTGTTTTCAGTGTCAGCACTTTATAATAATTAGTGGTAAAGCTTTTCTGACATCTTCAAGAGTTTGCACTTTGGTGTCTCTCTGTTTGTTTTCTCTGTTTTTTTTTTTCTAATTTCAATACACACTATAACAAAACCTAATAATTGATTCCCATAATCAGAAAATATGTCTTGATATTGATACGCCTTTTCATCAATTCGAAATAACTTGCAGTTCTGCTCTGTTTATTTTGCCCATTTTTATACACACTTCTCAACACAATGTACTTTTCCAACCAATAAGAAGTCAGTGAGCTAAAGAATGAAACCACATCTCACCTGCGGAAACTCATTTCACCGTAATTATCCACTCAGCTTTTTTAATTGAATGGAGCATATAAACTCTTCCACTGTCACACTGGTTTAGAAAAAAATTAAAATGAAAACCACACATAGGAAGTGAAAGAGGAAGAGGATGGGAAAAACAAATAAATATATTTCTAACATGCCTATTTTCAGTGTGGTGCTAGTAGGTATTTTAGTGAAACCCAGTGTCACCCAATATGAAATCCTTCTTGCGGAAATGCACAGATTGATATACGCATGTAGATATCAAGTCAAGTCAAGAAGCTTTTATTGTCATTTCAACCATATATAACTGACGCAGTACACAGCGAAATGAAACAACATTCCTCCTGATCCCTGGTGCTACATAAAAAAACATAGAGCTACATTACAGAAAACACAGGGCTAAGGACTAATACGTGTCCTCGCCACATAAAGCGAATCATAGTCGGCAGGATTCGAACCTGCATGGGGAGACCCCAATGGATTTCTAGTCGCCTTATGGATACGGTTATGGATCGCCTTAACCACTCGGCCACAGAGATACCACTGCAGAGTCCTGTCAAGGGTGGATCCATCACTGTCGGTGCTTCACCCCTGTTGTTTGAGCAGAGAAAACATCAGTTGTGATAAAGTTTGGAGGCCAAATCCCCATAATGGAACATAGACAATGCTTAAATTTTCTTTGTGTCATTTTTTACAATGTAATTAGATTTTCTTTGTATGTAAACTTCACACGGTCCTAATACTACATTTGAAATTCTTTTTTTTGTGTGTGGCTTTTCCCAAGTAATTCGATTTGTCAGTGGTTGTCTTTTGTGGTCTTTGTATTGTGGAAAAAATTGTCACTGTGTTTGAAATACAGTATGTAACTTGGTAGTTGTGTGCATGTAACTGCTTTTTTATGTGTCTGTGTACATTTTAATCTGACTAGATTATTTGGCTATTAGAAGATATTTTTTTCAATTAAGTGTAAGATTTTTAGAATAGTATGTTTGTCAAATGAAATTTTTATTTGCAATTTTGTAAAATAAGTAATATTAAATATTAAATATTAAACTTTCAACACAGTTGCAAATAAGTTGTTGGATAAAACATGAATTAAAACACCCTGTAACTTCAAGAGAGAAAAAAAGCTGATGAGAAAACTGGAGGTTGGTTGGTAACTCTGCTTCATCATACCACCCTGCCACTGATAATTTTCAGCACAACATTTAATTGAACATTTATTATTATTATTATTATTATTATTATTATTATTATTATTATTATTTTATTTTTTTATTTGGTTATTTAATTTAGGTACAGTGGTACTTCAACATACGAGTTTAATTCCTTCAGTAACCTTGCTTGTATGTCAATTTGCTCATATTTCAAAGCAAATTTCCCATTGAAATTAATTGAAATGCCATTAATCCGTTCCAGCCCCCAAAATGCCACCCCAGTTGTTTTTGTTACGTGTTTTTGAATAAGAAAAATTTATTTATTAATGACAAATATTGTATAAAAACATAATAAAAGAGAATGTAAAGAAATAAACAGGTTAAGCATAGTACATATCATTGAAGTACTACGCCCGTACTGCCTCGCCAAGTCAATCACTCGCACACCTTGCTCATGTTTTCCTATGATTTCATGCTTTAATTAAATAGACATCATCTTCTTCTGAGCACTGACCTATCCACTCACTTTCTTCTGACCCATGGTTATAAAAAGAAATGTGATAAAGTACTGTAAATGTACTTAAGCACAAAACGCGAGCACAACTTATCAAAGATGCTTCGACAGCGAGACAAACAAGCACACTGACTGAGGCCAGTGTTGCTGATTCATCTCGAGATTCGTCACAGCCACGCGTTAGTGCGCACGCACATTCAAACCTTTGTTTGTGTGCGTGTGTCGAGACGAATCAGCAACACTGAGGCGTCTTGAGCTCGTACCTCAAATTTTTGCTCGCGTAACAAAGCAAAAAATCAACCGAGTGACTGCTTGTATCTCAAAAAACTCATATGTTAGGGCACTCGTATGTCGAGGTACCACTGTACTTTGATAAAAAATATATTTTCTTAAACAGGGTTTATTCTTCAAAGATTTTTTTAGAATAAAATAATTATGTAGAAATAAATTGTAATAAAATTGTATTGAAAAGCATTTGATTTGTAATTTGTTGGATAAAGCAAATTACCTTATTTTATTTTATCTTATCCAGGTACTTATGAGAAACACTAATCATTATACAATGATAAAAAAAAACCTGTAATTTTAATCCTCATTCTCTCCAGCATGTCTGAAAATAGTCCAAAAAATTGTTTAAAATAAAAATGTCACCATGTTGTCAAGAACCTTCCAGTTTTATTTCTGTACTCTTCTGATGACAGAGGATAATAGGGTCTGTAAAAATTAAACTGTGTGATGGGAGGTTGGTAAAGGATTATTGTGGAATTTGAGGAAATTATCTTACTGAAAAATGACCATTTTCCACTGAGAAAATACAGATTTTATTTTTGTCAGGTCTGCAGAGAATGTCTCAAGGTTACGTATGTAATACTAGTTCTTTGAGGGAACGAAATGCTGCATCTAAACGCTTTGGAACGCCTTTCGCTGTCCACGCTCTGAATCATGTGTAAAATCCGGCCAATAGGCAAGTCGTGATGTCATCGGCGGGCAACGTTGAGCAAACCAAGAAGCTACAAAATGGCTGAGCGATGGTAGCGACATTAGCTTTTGTGAAAGAAAGAAGGTAAGTGCCGCAGGGATGCAGGGAGTATGGCCTGTTGACGGAGCGTCTCGTTCCTGACCCTCTTAAGGGAGGATATTGCCAGAACAATGGCGGTCTTTACCGACAGGTACCTAAGGGCCACCTTGGGCAAAGGCTCGAAGGGGGGCTCAGATAGAGCCGCTAACACAATGGCCAAATCCCACTCAGGCACTCTGGGTCTTATCCTGGGCCTCAGCCTCTGAGTGGCTTGTAGGAAACGTGTTACGAGGGGGTGTTTCCCCAGCGACTGCCCCACTGGCGTGGTACAGTAAGCCGCGAAAGCAGACACCGAAACCTTTAGGTCCCTCGAGGAAGGACAGCAGGTCCGTGAACCATGGTCTGCCCGGCAAAGGAGGTGCCACTAGGAGGGGATGATCTGCTTCCTGGCGAATTCTCTCCAGAACTCCTGGGAGCAGTGCGATATTGGGAAGGTGTACCAAAGCACATCCTGTGGCGGAGCTAACAGCCTGGCCTCCTGGTGGTGGCCCAGCAGGAGAGGCTGGAGAGGACTCATCCACCTCCATGCCTTCTGATCGGTCGGCCTGTGCGCTCCGCAACCTTCAGCGCCGCTTTGCCTCACTGAGAGCGGGACCTGTGCCGTGAGGGAATTGTTAGCATTTT
Source organism: Silurus meridionalis (assembly GCF_014805685.1). Taxonomy (NCBI): domain Eukaryota; kingdom Metazoa; phylum Chordata; class Actinopteri; order Siluriformes; family Siluridae; genus Silurus; species Silurus meridionalis. The sequence goes on from NC_060892.1 coordinate 7,116,223, forward strand.
TAAATGCTAACAGTTGACTCCCTCGAGAGCCGACTAATCATGCTTCTAAGCTAAGCAAACAACAAATCACAGTTAAAATTCTGCTTGCATTAAAAGCTCTTGATAGGGAACCCTGATTTTATAGCCCACTTGGCTGGTAGCTATACACTGCTAATATTATAAGTATATTGTATTTTCAGATATTATTCAAAAAGAAAGTTGGTCACTTTATTTTTACTTAAAAAAGTTGTACAAATTCAAATAAATGCTGATGATAACGATATTCCAAATCATAAATCAATCATAAACCTACCTCATCTAACATCTAACATTTGTTGCAAAATGCTAGGGTTTGGACATAAAGAGTCACTAGGTAATCATTATTGTTTAGACACTTGAAGTTTGTCTATAATTTCTAGAATAGTATAATTTATTATATTTTTAAATAGAACTCTTGAATAATGGTGGATAAGTCCATCATAGCTTCTCTACCTTGCATTACAAACATCTACACCCATTGATGGAGGACTATGGACACATCTCTCATCAATGCTTCCATCAAAAAATTGGTACTGAATTCTTTGTACAGAGACTCTGTTGGTCTTAGACTCTGAACAGAGAGTTTCTACTCTCAGGAAATTGAGCTGCTGCATGAGGACATTTGAAAGAACTTATCTATTATATATTATATAAGAACATATTGCTAGCTCATACACAGACACAAAAACACATTTGCACTATTTTGCACCATTAGAAAAAATCATTAAGAGATTTTGCACATTGTAAGTTCCTGTATTTACTACACACACACACACACACACACACACACACACACACACACAGATATAATTGGTCTACATGGAGGACCATTTAAAGCTTTACAGTATGTAATTTGGGCAGTGCATATAATACTGGGATTCTGAAATTATTGTTGATTAGGTAGGTTACTATGCTATGGAATATTACTTCAGAATTAATAACATCTTAGTTCAAGCTCATTAATGCAAACCAGCTGCACTATTGTCAGAGCTGCTGTAATTATAAAATAAATTAACACCTTATGAACGATCACAGATTATTATGTAAACGTTTATATCTTTAGTTGAATTTTCATTGAAATTCCACCCAAGTGAGATTTTTTTCTCTTTATGTTCCCTTTCTAGATGCTGTACATGTGTGTGTGTGTGTGTGTGTGTGTGTGTGTGTGTGTGTGTGTGTGTGTGTGTGTGTGGGTGAGAGTGAGTGAGAGAGAGAGAGAGAGAGAGAGAGAGAGAGAGAGAGAGAGTAAGATTAGCATCGACCTCGTCCTCGTTTCTTATTTTAGAACAGAAGAGCTCTGTGTTTACACTAATCGAGTACCGCGCTCACTCCCACAGAGCACTCTCCAAAACTAATATTTAGCAGTGACTGGCACCAATTACTACAAAAACACACGACTACTTTAAAATAAACCCAGCTGATTTCACATGAGCTGAAATATTAGGTCATCCGAGACACTTTTTTTATTTTTTCTGTTTCACTCAGTGAAAAATAGTTGTGAAAACACCAGTGAAGGTCTGCGTTTTGTTCAGTCGGAAATGACCGAAGACCCTTTCGTACTAAAAAAAAAAAAAAACTCTTTTCACCAAATCCCAATGCTGATCTCGCTGGTCTAAGGTGTTCTTCCCTTTGATAGAGTTTTAACACGGGAAAAGTTTGAGAACACGGTTACCAAACCAATTTCAGTTATTGATTACACATGATAGTTTGTGCATTTATTTATTGAGCAAAACATAAAAAAAAAACATGGAAAAAGCATGTGACTCTTTGCTTCCAGTAACTAAGAAGTGGTAGTGGAAGTCGTAGCTCAGTAGTTAAGCTGTTGTACTTCTAATCAGAAGGTCGTGTGATCAAATCCCACCACCACTAAGCTGCTAGTGTTGGGCTCTTGAGCAAGGCTCTTAACCCTCACCTGCTTAGTTATATGAATGAGATAGTTTAAGTTGCTCTGGATAATGGTGTTTGCCAAATGCTATAAATGTTATTACTGTGACCCTCTTGAGCAACAATAAGTCCAAACAAATAAATAGTGTAACTGGTCCTACACAACTGACATGTTTTCTGGTGCTCTACCTATATTGTAAACTGAATTGTGTGATTAGGGTAATTGCCCAGAATCCAGAATTAATTTGTGGTCTTAGACCTGAGGCAACAAAACAACCCTAAACCATTGTACTTTGACCACATCAGATTTACATGCTTTATGGTAAGGATACGGTTCCGATGCTAATATGCTGTGTTTTTTTTTTTTCATTTTTTACGAGGGTTTCATTTTTTAAAACTTTTACCTAGAACTCTGGGACATTCAGGAAAAAAAACACATCTTAAACTCACATAGGATGCTAGAAAACCTCTAAAGAATTGTTATGAAAAGAATTTTCAATCTAGAACCATGAAGTGGTTTTTGGTTTGCCATCTTTGAGAAATTGTTTTTCAGGTGTGGTATGGACTTAACATCACTCTCAGCTGTTCTCTGTATATTTCCTCATGTTCACATGATTGAACTATTTGCTCTTCCTCTTAAAGCTGTAAGTGACTGACAATTTCATGTATGTCACAGGAAAAGAGGTGGGAAGTAACGAAGTAAAAATACTTCGTTACTGTACTTAAATATATTTTCCTTCACTTCACTTCACTGCTTTACTCATTAAATTTTTACACAAATACCTGTTAATTCTACTTCTTACATTTTTAAAACAGACTCGTTACTTTAGTTTTAATCAATTTGGTGACGTCAATATTTTTTCTTCTTACTGCGCACAATTTTCAGCGCATCAACATATTTCCTGTCATTGCATGGCTTTCACGCAGCACAAATTTAGAATAGTTTACAAAGCTAACAATGAGCAGGCAAAAGGCAACCAGAAGTTTGGGGTTAACGTGGATGAGAGAGGATGAGGGTCAGCGATGTAAACATGACTGAAAACAGAAATATTCCTGATTACTTGATCGTCATCATCATCTTTTCTCTGCTTGTGTTATATATGGTGAATTACTGGATACATTCACAATTTTAAATTCGTTTTGTATTAATTTATTAATTAGGGCTGTCAACATTAACGTGTTAATAACATGTTAACGCTAACTCATTTTAACGGCATTAACTTTATTCAGTTTGACCAATTTTTTACAAAATATAAATAAATACATATAAAAGAGGCTAAATTAAAATCTTAACACGACATGTTTATTCATGACATCACTTTTTTATTCTGATATATATAAAATAATAATAAACTCCACCAAAAATGAATTTTTTATCAGTAAACATTTGTTTTACTGAAGTCTCAAATTAGCACCATGATGCACACATTTAACCCTCTGGGGTCGACAAACACAATGGCGTGTTTTGTGGCATTTTTTCCTCATGACGTTGAAACAAACTTTTTTGATCATACAGATAAGAGCAATACATCAATCGAATCTGTAAAGGGTCTATTTTTATTTGTATATTTTTTTGTATATTTGCACACATAGACACATAAATAAAACAACCTGAATCTCAGTGAATACTTGCCTCAGACATAAATATATTAATATAAAGCTTAAAATGTCTCCTTTTAAGTGAAAAAATATTCTCTGATTGTGTAATCTGTATGAAAGTTAGAAGAATGGTACAGTTTTTTTTCTGTGTTACCTCATTAACCATCCGTGTGGAAACATAGCAAAGTTTCCGTTTGGTGTCCTGATTTAAAACGCCATCATCACTTTAAAACATTTACGAGAATATTTTGCTCTATATTGGGTATGGTTTCACTAATAATAAACATACATTTGCATAAAGCATTGATATTTGTCTATGCCCATGTTGATTAGAGTATTAAAAACTTCAAAGGTATTAATTTATGTTACATTTACAACAGATAAAAATGTACAATTAAGTTTTATTTAATGTTGAGTAAACTCATGACAAGCATGCCAATAATCGTGATTAAATCTTTTTTTTATTGATTGACAGCCCTAATATTAATATGACGTGAAGTGCAGTGACACTAATACAGGTAGTAGTAATGGCTACTTTTTACTGAAGTACATGTCAGAGCCCAAACTTCTTGACTTTTACTTGAGTAAAAAAGTATATTCAGTACTTCAACTTCTACCAGAGTATTTTAAAATGTGAGTATCTGTACTTCTACTTAAGTGACGGATTTGTGTACTTTTGCCACATCTGCACAGCACTAGTGAAAGTGTTCTGCTAAGCTGCAGAACCTGTCTGACTAAGACAGGGGTTTCACAGGAGCAGGGATCAGATAACTGGCTGTGCGACGCTAATGAGCTTTGTCTGTTTGCGTGTTGCTCAGCTACAAATGAACCGTTGAGACGCAGAACTTTGAGAACCAGAACACAGTTCGGGTGCTTTCAGGTCAATATTTCCTTCTTTCCTGTATGGAAACTCATTAACGAATGCTGTAACAGTGTCAAACCGCAACCGATCGACCGTGACTACTTTTCATCAAAGAATAAAGCTTTCGGAAAACGCATGGAACCTGAGTGCTGAAAAACGTGACAGGACTTTAAACTAAACTTTTACTGTATGACAGACTTCATTAACAACATGCATTATTTATTTGTTTATTGATTGTTTGCTTGATTCATTTCTGTGTTTGCTTTTTGCTTGTCTATAGAGTGCATGATTGATCCAAACACTTAAAAATAAAATAAAAATATCCAGGAAGCAAATCTCTTCTGCAACATATAGAAATTTAGATTTTCTTGTCAGAGTTTAAAACAATTTTTATTCACTACATTTCTATTTGAAATCAAATATAGTATTTTTTTTTTTACACCATATTAGAACAAGCCTGAGCAATGTGACCTCTCTTCTCTAAAAGTGCAATGACACTTTCACCTCCCTCACAACTACCGTAGTCCTAATTTAGCCTTAGCGTGTTTGCTCCTATTAGCACAATCTATCAGGGAGGTCTCTGCTCTTTCCCTTAAAATGGCTTTAAATGACTGCCAGCTGTACGACTCCTGTCTCTGCCATGGTTACAGCCGGAATAAAGCTCGGCACTAAAATGGTTATGGCGGCCCTGATTAACAGCTCACTACGAGCTCGGCTGCTACAGAGACATTCCAGGTGCTCAAGTCTCATAAACCGTTAATTACGGCTCGATTTGATTCACTAATTTCCTTATTTACATGTTGAATTTCCTAGAAGATTCCCATGAGCTCCTTTTTTATGTGATCATCTTTGCTCTTGGTACTGTAGATGGAGTCTTAGATGACGTTTTACTTGAAAAACAACAGTGTGTTTATATATTTATATATATTTTGAGTTGCACCAACGGCTGCATATTTTCTTGCACAATCAAGTGCAGTAGTGTGTATGTGTGTATGTTTGTCTACACACATATATATATGCATAGTAAGAAAGTGACCTACACCAACTACCCAACCTACTAATACATAGCAACAGTATCCCTTATAGATCCAAATAGCAGTGCCCATTTTTTATCTCCCTGCCACAATGCAAAAAATGCTTAGGAAAAACTTATAGGTATACATTTACAAATTTAAAATGTATATTCTCAATGTATTTAATTCTGTAAAGCTGCTTTGTGACATGGTCCATTGCCAAAAGTGCTATACAAATAAAATTTTAATGAATTGATTTAAATGGTTTGAGGTTCATGAAAAAAAGTTCAATGTTCCATGGCCTCTAAGTTCCCCAATTCCAGTATAATCTAGCATCTGTGGGATATGCTGGACAAACTAGTGAAATTCATGGGGGCCCCACATAGAAACTTAAATCTTGGTATCTGATATTACAGCACACCTTTAGAAGGCTTGTAGAGTCCATGCTTCAGTAGGTCAAAACCCTAAACAGGTGGTTTAATATAATAATGAGAAATGATGCTACTGATTGATGTTCCCCATCATGTTTAACACCAAACAGACAATGAATATTGCTGTTTAAATTCCAGTAGTTTTGCCATATTATTGTCCCAAAGTGACCAAATTGAAGCCACGCAATGCCCCCCACCACACACTCACACACCACACACACACACACACACACACTTAACCCACCCTCCTGAAATACAGTGATCTTTCACCTGGGGCAGCCACTGACTCACTCTGACATCATGTTCCTCCATCGTTCCTCCTGATGGCAAACACATCACCACTGCTTTCTTCTCCATCTGCATGCAATCATGTGCTTCAGAGAGCGACCAGGCCTATTGTTCAACAAATCGACCCCAAATGCGAGCAATCTTCTGATCAGCATCAGCAGATTCATCTCCATTTGTTTCCCCTCGATGCTAATCACCTTTTTTATGTTAGCATCCAGGCTCTGCCTACGTGACATTGTGTCACTAATGGGCCATGATCCAAAAAAACACAGATTATCTCACTTTGACATGAATTTAAACTGATTTTTTTTCTTTCTCTTTTCTGTTTATTTTGTTTTTACATAGAAATGTCCCTGATGTTTATTGTGGTCGTCAGATAAGTTGCATCACTGCATTTAGTGAACTTTAATATCAATATTTAAAAACTGAATATTGAGCACATTATATGATATTAGGACAATGTGGCCTGATTTAAGGCTGATTAATTAATGACTTGGGAACATGCCTGTGATTGTCTGAAAGCTGTTTTCAAAATATTTACAAGTTGAGCATTAGAGTATAATAAAAGTTGAACTACACATCATATGAAAGGACAAATACTGAGTCATGTGGTGGGACTTGTTTCTTTTCCTGTAACAGCATGTCAACAAGGGTTTCCACTTGTACAACAGCAATTTGCCAATTTTTATTAAAAGAATAAAAAAACATAAATTTTGATATTATTTAAACAAAACAGTAATAATAAAAATGAACAACAACTTTATCAGGTGTAAAATATTTCAATATAGTCTGCTATAATATTATAGAAATGATAATTTATTAAAAATTACCATAACCTTCTGTGTGAAATGAAAGTAAAACAGGAAAGGTAATTCTGATTAAACAAAATGCTAAAATTCTGATAATGTATTTTGGAATAAACATTTTTTTTAACACTTCCTTATAAACTTTCTTTCGGCTTCTCCCGTTAGGGGTCGCCACAGCAGATCCTCCGCACGTTTGATTTGGCACATGTTTTACGCTGGATGCCCTTCCTAACGCAACCCTCCCCAATTTATCCAGGCTTGGGACCGGCACTGAGAGTGGCTGGGGATGATTCCCTGACCGGGGATCAAACCCGGGTCACAGCGGTGAGAGCGCTACATCTTAACCACTAGACCACCAGGGGACCTTTTTTAACACTTCCTTATAATGATATAAAATATAAAATATTATTGTTAGTGTGCATCATGATTCTAAGCACAAATTGCATGTGCACCGCACTGTTCTTATTGTTGTTGTTTTTTAGTTCATTTCAAAGGCTTGTTATAGTTTCAATCCTTTCTCTTCCATTAAGCTAGAGACGTACCAGTGCCAATTGGATCCCACTACATGTGTGAAGTTTTGACATTGGACCTCCTGGAGTGTTTAAAGGCTCTGGCATGGAGAAGCTGATGCTGAATCTGTCATGATCACAAATGTTGAGCTCAGTAACTCCTAGTTTTATAACAATAATGACTGTATAAGACTGTAGAAAGAACATTACTTATAATCTTATACTCCAGTGCTCATGTTAGTTCTCACTCTCCAGTGTTCTGTAATGTTGAAAGATTTATGATCAAACTCTTGATGTCACCCAAATAAGGATGGGTTCCCCTTTTAAATCTGGTTCCTCTCAAGGTTTCTTCCTCATAATATCTAAGGGAGTTTTTCCTTGCCACAGTCGCTATGGCTGCTCATCAGGGATAAATACACACCATTCACCTTAACTGTTGATTTCTGTAAAGCTGCTTTGAGACAATGTCTGTTGTGAAAAGCGCTATAGAAATAAACTTGACTTGACTTAAGCTGTGACTGGTTTTGTGTTTAACCAACACCATTGTCCAATAATGATCGTTGGATTTTCCAAAGCAAATGAATCATTTATCATAATAGCAAATTCATCATGGCATCCACATGTGCATGTTACATATCATTTTTATATTTAAAAAAATTACCAAAAAACCCCAGGATAAATATCCCAGCAATGCTGCAGTTAAAAATGTGAGGATTTTTGTAGCCTACAGAAGTTGTAGGAAGTGACTGAGCAACTAATTAAGAACATATATTTTGAAACGGCTCCATAAAAAACATTGATTAAAACACTGATTCATTATTTCCTCAGTGGCGCTGCAGCCAATTAAAGGAAAGTGTCGTAGCTGAAGCTGCATCATAAACCACACTGAGCTGAATGGGTGGTGTGGCCTGTTATTTAGTGCTAGCATGTGGTTTGGGATGCCGCCCAGATCATCTACTGCAGACTGATACAAATGTTGATGATTCACCTCCATATTAAAAAAAAAAGCAGCATGTTCGTTGCAATACTGAAGCAGTTACAAAGAGAAAAAAGAAACAAAGATGGGCCTTTATTTTCGTGCAAATTTCTAATTCTTAAAGATAAACATAGAGAAAGTGCTCAGGAACCTGAAACAGAACCATTGTGCAGAAGTGTAAACACACATCAAGGAAAGAGAACTGTTTGCAGTTTGAAATAAAATTGCTTTCAAACTTGTAAGAAAAGAAAAGAAAAGAAAAGCAAGAGGAGCTGCAGACAGAAAACATTTCAATTGAGCAGAATTGAACAAAATCGTTTTGAGAGACGTCTGTGTTAATGAGCACACGAGAAACACATGAACATATGAAAAGCATAAACTTTTGACTTGATCTCTGAAGAGAAATGGCAGAAACTAGTTTCATTCTTATTGCACACATTTCTTCACTTACAGTATGTACCCATTAATCCTGTGCATGCGAAAACATTGTCAGAAAACACCAAGAAGTACAAATAAAAAACATTTTTTGCAGTTATTTGTGCAATAATATTTTATTTTACAGCAAGAATTCTAGCAAACACTGTTGTAAGTAATAAATTAATGTGGTAAATTATGCCTTCATCAAGTTGATCACAAATCATTTTATTATTTTAGAACACACAAGTTTTTTTTTGTGCTATGCTTTTAATTTGTAAAATCTTTAGCAATGCTTTTTGTGATGAATATCATCTTACATGATGCCCTCACTGTAACCATAACAACACTTTTACCAGTAATAGGTAGTATCAGATAACTGACGAGCCTTGCATAAGATCTGGAGATGAAACCGGTCTCAGAACGATAGAGACAATTAAAGGCAATCAAATGACAAGATTGAGACCTTAAAAAAATTGTTTCATCTCAAGACCCTTTACTTTTTTGAATGGTAGCTCATTGACTAAGGCATTGGACTCTAGATTGGAAGATCACAAGTTCAAATCCCAACACTGCCACTGCTGGGCCGTGAGCAAAGCCCTTAACCTACAATTGTAAGTGGTTCTGGATGGGATAATGCCATTAATGTTGATGTAAATAAAGGTCTCAATCATGTCTCACTTTTGATTGCATTCGAACTTGGTAAATATGAAGTGACTTACGTTTACAACACAAAGTTAAAGTTTTTGCTTTATTTCAGGAACAAATATAATTCTAAACCAATTCATAGCAGAACTGTTTTGTGTTAATTAAAAAAAGTGAAAACTCTTGGAGTAGTTTACTTTCAACGCCTGTTCAAGACCATCAATATTTCACATAAAGTGAATACTACATAATACATTAATACATTGATTATACGTTTACAGATTTCAACATATATTGGATATAAAAATTACAAAAATTGTAATGTGTTAGGTGCATGATTAAACGTGGAACACAGAAGTTGTATTAAGTTCTTAATTTCAGCTCATTGGTTTTTGTATTTGTTCGTTCATAGAAATCAAAGGACATATGCAATTCACTTCTGCAATAACATTTTATTACTTTTAGGGTTATGTGGATCTCTCTGATGAATTTGAGGATTGCTGGTCTATTCTTGGTCTTGTTTTGGTCTTGATATACTCTGCTCTTGAGCTTGACTTTGTCTCAGTTTACATTTAGTGATGCAGATTAAATAAATATTAGTGCAACTCTGGTGATGAGCAGGTACTTTGTCTTTACTGCAGCTCTGGAGATAGCATCAAGAAAAAATCTATCAAGCTCACTCAGAGTAGTTCATACTTTCTGTTAGGGTTCTGGCTAAAACTTTTTTGTAATAGAGAACCTCATTAGAGCGCCTCATTTATCACTTTGGATACAAATAAATTCATAAAATTAATTAATTTAATATTTCTTTGCTACCAGCTACTCGTTAATACACTTGTATTCTGTGATAATTCTGATGTTGTGTAATAAGCTAATTGCTTGGCTTTAAAGTTTAAAATTGTGTCTGTAAAATAATGTGTTTCCAGAGCAAATCCATAAATAAAGACAAATCTGACTAGTCATTCCCTTAAACGAAAGTAATAACAATAAAAGGAAGAAGAATTAGTCTGTGTCTATGGTAGAATTTTTTTTTAAGTGGCTGAGGGAAGATTAACGCCCCTCACGGTTAGACACTCTTTCCCTCTTTAGTCATCATTTGGTCATTTTCAGTTGTCTGTGAGCTTTGTCATCTTTGGAGGCTTGTAGCCGCGGTTTAACGTACACGTGCCTTGATGTGAGCATGCATGGTAATTTATGGCAGATGTGGTGTTTATGAATGTATACACTTGAGTACGAAAAAAAACCCAGAAACTTTTGTAAATCTGTGAGATGTTTTCAGTGTGGTTTTGAATGAAAATAACAAGATAGAATTAAAAACTATAGAACTTTACAGTAGATAAGTCAGGAGAGAGTGATGTTTTCAGGATTTTGCTCTGTTTTGAAGGCGGTTGTTGGAATTGATGGTCATAAAAGATTCAAATTGAAAGGTAAAGTTCTCCTGAAGGAGGAGCAGAAGGAGTTAAATGAAGGCAGATTGTAGGTCATGGAGGTATGGAACAGATTACAAGGCTCAGTAATGGATGCAGAGCCAATTAGACATTCTAAGGCTCTTTACCCAATGAGCTTCTCGGATCAAAAGGTGTCGTGACAACACAAGCATGATGGAGTGACCTCGTTACAGCCGTGTATTTGTTACAGCCATTCCGTCCTCATTCGCACAGTAACGGTGAGTCGCTAATGATTCGTCTTCACACTTGATATGCAGTAGTGAATCAGCGCTAATTTTCCCATCAGCTCAACTTCCAAGCGTCCCACCAACAGTGTGATGTTATTGCGGGTTTTTAGGTTTAAGTGTCTCAACATGGCATCCTATGGGCTGGATTCATGAGGTCATATCCTTCCCTGAATGAAAAGCAGGTTTATATTACTCTCATCATTCTGGCTAGGAGAAGAAATGAACTGATGAGGTCCACTAACAACAAATTTGTTTATATCATCAGCTATTTCATCATTCCGCTCTAATAAAATCCAAAACAGTATGTTCTTATTGACTAACCCTGCTCTGTCTTAAATCACATGCTATTACCTAATACTTTAAGTATTTATAAATGTAGAAGATCCACTTACCTCAGATGTTACACTACCTGACATGATGTAAACATCATTATTGCTCTGGACTTAATGTCGCCTTCCAGGGGATTATTTAGCTAAGGCAGAAGCAAGTTCAGATATTATTTATAAAGTAAAGTGCTAACAACATGAACAATGTGAAAACAATGAACAGAACATGAACAGAGTTTACAAAGCAAATACTTGACAATCAAACTCACAATAAACAGAATTTACATAGGGGTGAAGAGGTGTTAGTCATTAATGAGACCCGTGCATGATAGATACAAGGTGGTATTAAAATGTTTTAAGACTAACAGTGCTAACTGGTGCTATTCTGACCATGTCTATGATTTCATCATGGGGCAGCAAGTTAGAACAAAGAGCAAACAAGGAATTCTGCATGAAACTGGGCAAATCAAAAAGAGACACAACATCTCATATGCTTGACATATGGCGATGCTGCAATGAGTTTGAGGTGTTCTGAGTGGCACGTCCACTTCAAGAGCGGAACATCACTCGAAGATGACAGGAGTTCAGGAAGACCTTCAACGAGCTTGACCCCTGAAAATGTCGAAACCATTCGCCAACTTGTGCATGATGATCATCAAAGAACAATCTATATGATCTTGCTTTCACACCCACCCTACTCGCCATTGCAGAGATCTAGCGCAAATCACAGAAGGTGCTTGACATGCTTCAAAAAGAAAACTTCCAGGACATCTTTCAAGTGGCAGGAATGTTGGGAGCGTTGTTTTGCTGTGCAAGGGTACAAACCCGATTCCAAAAAGTTGGGACACTGTACAAATTGTGAATAAAAACAGAATGCAATGATGTGGAAGTTTCAAATTTGAATATTTTATTTAGAATACAACATAAATGACATATCAAATGTTTAAACTGAGAAAATTTATCATTTTAAGGGAAAAATAAGTTGATTTTAAATTTCATGGCATCAACACATCTCAAAAAAGTTGGGACAAGGCCATGTTTACCACTGTGTGGCATCCCCTCTTCTTTTTATAACAGTCTGCAAACGTCTGGGGACTGAGGAGACAAGTTGCTCAAGTTTAGGAAGAGGAATGTTGTCCCATTCTTGTTTAATACAGGCCTCTAGTTGCTCAACTGTCTTAGGTCTTCTTTGTCGCATCTTCCTCTTTATGATGCACCAAATGTTTTCTATGGGTGAAAGATCTGGACTGCAGGCTGGCCATTTCAGTACCCGGATCCTTCTTCTACGCAGCCATGATGATGTAATTGATGCAGTATGTGGTCTGGCATTGTCATGTTGGAAAATGCAAGTTCTTCTCTGAAAGAGACGACGTCTGGATAGGAGCATATGTTGTTCTAGAACTTGGATATACCTTTCAGCATTGATGGTAAGCTGCCCATGACACTCGCACTCATGCAACCCCATACCATCAGAGATGCAGGCTTCTGAACTGAGCGCTGATAACAACTTGGGTTGTCCTTGTCCTCTTTAGTCCGGATGACATGTCGTTCCAGTTTTCCAAAAATAACTTCAAATTTTGATTCGTCTGACCACAGAACAGTTTTTTACTTAGCCACAGTCCATTTTAAATGAGCCTTGGCCCAGAGAAAACGCCTGCGCTTCTGGATCATGTTTAGATATGGCTTCTTTTTTGACCTATAGAGTTTTAGCCGGCAACGGCGAATGGTACGGTGGATTGTGTTCACCGACAATGTTTCAGGAAGTATTCCTGAGCCCATGTTGTCGGTGGATTGTGTTCACCGACAATGTTTTCTGGAAGTATTTCTTAGCCCATGTTGTAATTTCCATTACAGTAACATTCCTGTATGTGATGCAGTGCTGTCTCTAGGCCCGAAGATCACAAGTTTTTTTAGATGATGATATCTTCAAACTCTGCAATTTTTCTCTGAGAAACTCCTTTCTGATATTGCTCCACTATTTGTCCCCGCAACATTTAGGGAATTGGTGATCCTCTGCCCATCTTGACTTATAAAAGACACTGCTACTCTGAGAGGCTCTTTTTATACCCAATCATGTTGCCAATTGACCTAATAGGTTGCAAATTAGTCCTCCAGCTGTTCCTTATATGGACATTTAACTTTTCTGGCCTCTTATTGCTACCTGTCCCAACTTTTTTGGAATGTGTAGCTCTCATAAAATCCAAAATGAGCCAATATTTTGCATGACATTTCAAAATGTCTCACTTTCAACATTTGATATGTTATCTATATTCTATTGTGAATAAAATATAAGTTTATGAGATTTGTAATTTATTGCATTCCTTTTTTATTCACAATTTGTACAGTGTCCCAATTTTTTTGGAATTGGGTTTGTACTATTTGAAAAGTGATAGTGTGTAAACATAGATAAATAAAGTATTTTCTTGTAAACAGCGCTCCTCTCAAAACTTTTTTATACCACCTCGTAGTGTAGTTCTTTGCATTTGAATTTTTCGCGATTTGAACTTATCCAAAGCGACTTACAATTATCTTATTTACACAACTGAGCAGCTGAAGGTTACGGGCCTTGCTGTGCATAGACTTGAACTCACAACCTTCTGAACAGAATTTCAACATTGTAACTACTAAGCTACCACTTCCCCTTTACACTATTTTGGCACCAAAATGACACTACCTGATGTTATCATGCTTTCAGTAAAATGGTGTGTAAATGTGTTCCGGCCTAAGCCGAGCTCAAAAATGCTTGGCAGATTTACAAAATATATCAAGCTTGAAATTGCCTCATTCTTCAGGGTCCCCCAAAAGTCTCCATACACAGGGAATATGAAGACTTTCTAGCAAGATGTTTTCCACTTTCATACTTGTTTTTTTCTTATTCAGATAGCCTTTAAAAATGTTATTAATGAAAGAGAAATAAACTGAAATCATACCCATGGCTGGATCAGGAACATGTTGCATGGCTGCAATTAACAAGTCAACAAAAGACAATGCAAAAGACATAGAATATTTTTTTACACAAAGCATAATTTCTAAACACAAGTCCACAAAGAATCTGAATTGTCACGAGGCACAGAGCTTGCATGCAAATTTTGGTGAACACACCGTTTAGATCCAATCTGATGTGTTGATGGTGCACAACACAATTCCACATGTGCAGGTTAGTGTAAAACACCTGGCTGAATAAAAGGAGATTGTTACGAGGCTACTGGAGTTGCTCTGAAACGAGTTTGGTGTTCTGCAGACCTCCAGACCCGAGACCTGCAAATAAACACAGCTTAATTTCTCACTTCAACCAAAAACATACCTGTATGCATGAGTTACGTCTGCTGCTCACTCAACTAACACAGAAACACGCACTGTGGATGAAACACAACACATTCACGCATCAATTACTACAGGAAAAAAAAAAAGCCTTTATTTTTCAAAAACACCATGGACTTTATTTTTACATAATTTTAAAACAAAATGCTAAAATTATGAATGGATTTAAACCATGTCCAATATACAGCTGCACAACATTCTAACATTAGTATTTATTTGTTTTTCTGTTTCAAATATTGCTTATTTTATTGGATTTCTGGAACCTCCCAAAAATCAAAACCTGTTACCAGTAACATGTCTGTATTTTTTCAAAGTGCCTTGAAAACGCCTGACTACAGATGCCAAGCCCGGGTATTTATATACAATATGCTAAATATTAGTTACTAGGTCAATAGGTTTCAGTTTAAGTCCCAGTCAAAGTGCATCCGAAACCAGACAGTTCTGCATAATACAATCTGATCATTTATTAATGAGTAATAATGTGATGGACCATGCGCTACTTCACATCAGACCATGTCCCATCATTCTGTCATGTTTTGTAGAACTGCAAGGTCCAGTGTATTGGGCATTTATTAGCTTGCATAACAATTTAGTTCCTGTTCTTACTTACATTATAGCAGCTATAAACACTAATGTCTTTACCCATCATTTTTCCATGTTGAAATTAATAGGACCTTATGGAATGGGGAATAGACCTTATGAAAACTATGGGGTTATGGATAAATGGCAGGGCTATTGCTTATGTATGGGATTATAAGGGGGAAATAAATGGGGACATGTTTATCTGTTAGGGACAGGTTTATGATTGAGGTGTGGTGTTATTTGGGGTAAGAAAGGGTCAGGTATATGTGCTAGTTTGGGGGCCTCCCTCACACAGAGCTATTGATAAAAGTTTTGGTTTTGGAGTGTGAGAGATGGGTTATTAGTTATGGATTGGGTATTTAGTGGGGCTCAGTTTATGTACTGTGGATGTTAGAGGTGGGGTTTATGGGTAAGATGTGGGCTTTATAAATGTGATTGTGTTCTAGGATTAGGGCAGGGTTATGAGTGAGATTTATCAATGTGAATTTGTTGTTTAGAGGCAAGGCAATGATTTTGTTGCAGGGTATTTGTTTAGGTGCAGAATTATAATTGAGATGAGGGGTTATTGTTTATGGGCAGTGTTGTGATTGAGAAGTGGGTTTATTGTTTATGGGCAAAGTTAAATTTTTTATAATGTGGGGTAATAGTTATAATTGAGATTCGGGTTTATTGTTTAGGGGAAGAGTTATATTTGCTATAATGTGGGGTAATCGTTATGATTGAGATGTGGGGTTATTGTTTAGGGGCAGAGTTATAATTGAGGTGTGGGATTATGGGTTGGAAGTGTGGTTTATCATGAACAGGGTGGGGCTATTGATTATGGGTGAGGAGATTACGCTCCTTAGAATTACTTCATATCTGGATACTGTTTGCAAATTGTTGAGTTGATTGCAGATATTCAGATATTATTTCGAGGAACATTTCAGAACGAGGACTGAGAACCGTAAACAAACAACCAGAGAACAATAACCCTGGACAGACCTACAAAACATTAACATGTGCAATTTTGTCCCATCATCTCCAATCTGAAAGAACAAAAAGGCTGAATGAGGGAGGTCTTATTAGTGTCCGATAGGATCGATGGGAAAAGCCTTCAAATGATTGCTCATGTGTTTTTCTGCCTCTAACATGGCATTTAACTTGGTTTCTCTGTGTGGTTCTCCCATAGAGCCAGCATATGGAAGTTATTAACAGGCTTCTGAGGCTCATTAAGAGCTTTTGAGGAGTTTTATCAGTGATGAGATATAATCACTTTTGGACTTACACATGTAAAGATGGATCAGCAAATCACCTGCACGTACAACAGAAGTGTAACAGAAGGATTGGATGAATAAACACACACACACACACACACACACACACACACACACACACACACACACACACACACTTGATTCTGGGCATTTCCCTGAATCATTATTCATGTTAATATGCAGAATAACCCAAAAGATTTTCTAAAATGGTTTCATACTTAAGGGTTTTTCTAAACCCAGGACTGACCTGGAGACCATTTTGTAGGACCTGAGGGTCCAGGTGGTCAGGGGCTCAACTGAACCCTGGTGCATCCTGTGCAGATGATGTCTGCTATCTGTACTCTAATTGGTTCAACTGCTCACATTACATCCTTTTTCAAGTTTCCAGATGAAGCGCAAAGGGTTGTTACGGTCAGAGGAGGAGACAGAAAGCTTTATTGATATATACAGTGCAAAGCAGACATTCAAAAGTAAATGGAAAAAACATTCTGAATGGTTAGGCTTAACTCAGACAGATGACAACTTTTGAGCTAAAAATCCATCAGCAATACACGACTCATCAGTGAGAAAAATGGGAAGCTGTCACTGATGTTTCTGATACAAAAAAAGAGCAAAAACACAATTTAGATTTTTCATTTGTTTTTGTAACTCCCCCATTCAACTAACTAAAAAGCTGACATTTACATTTACTGTTATTTTCAAAGAAATGCACACATACTCTTATCAAGTTCACTAAACTTTTTCTTATTATTACACTCACTTTTAATGACTAATCTTCCTCCTCAATTTCCCGTGTTGCTCAGTGTGTAAATATATATTTACAAGATATATTATAAAATATTATAACAAAATCATAATATATCAAAATGCACATGTACTTATGTGGACTCCATTTATAGCACACACAAAAAGGTTATATTTAGAAAAGTTATGCATACAATTGTCCAATAACAATTCAATCCACAAGGAATTCAAAAGAGCTAGTATTTATCATGAATTGAGAAACGTTTTAAAACACATTGTCATTTAACTACTGTTATATCACTTTTTTTAGAATATAATTTGTTTTAAAGAAATGTGTTAGATTACTATATAAATAGCAAGTAAGTCTCCTAGTTCAGAAAGATGAAAATGTTATTTTATCACATTCCGAGACATCCTGTACAATTGTGTGCCTCCTACTTTGTGGGAACAGTTTGGGAAAGAATATCAATGATTTGGTCATATAGTGCAGACAAAGTACCATCTTCAAAAATACCTTTCTGATTTAGCCATCTTCCCATTCATTAATTTTACACATCCAGACATAAGTGTTTATATAAATATGTGAAAACCTGATGAACCAAAAAAATGTTTTCATATCATTGGTTTAGGAATAAAGCTGAGTTAGCAAATCTCATAGTTTAAGGATTTGCTTGACTTGACTTTGCTTGCCAATAAATAGATGATTGTAGATTTTTTTCACCACAAAAATAAGAGCTGACCATAATTTTAGGAATTGTAACAGTAAACCAGTTTATGTTTGTCAAACCTTACAAAATACAGTACAAATGTGTATGCTGTCAATACAGCATTTAGATTATCAGTACTGTAAAAACTGTCAAATTTTGGATATCTCTATTTAGTTTTGTTCCTCCAAGTATAAAGTGTCAAGTCAGTCCTTTCTTTCCAATCTCTATGAACTAGTTAACTTGTGGGCATGTTCTGTCATTAGTTTCCTGATGGTTGCTATGACTTACAAATCTCATGTTGAGGTTTTAAACGAATCTAAATGAATCGATCATCCATCATGCTGAATTTTATGGAGCTTTATTTCGGTGATTTTGGTTGATTCAATGGTTGAAACTTTAAACATATTTCCAAAATATGAAAAATATCATTATATTGGTTTATTGTTATTGTTATTTTCAGCAAAACTGCTATCTTCAATAGCTTCTGTTTATCTTTTCATTATTCTTTATCATAATTCATATTCACAAGACACTTTTTTTTTTGTTGTTTTGAAATGGAGGGAAACCGAGTCAGTATCTGTGAAGCCAAAGCCGAGCTAACCACCTTAAATTACCCCTGACTTAATAATGACCACATGATGGACTGTGTGGTGAAGCTCCTTTGAACTTGCTTGACCCTAAACATTTTGGCTTCATCCTAAATTGAGTGCTACAAACTGCACAAAGAAACCGAGAGCCAGTTTTGAATTCTTACCTGAGATAAAAACCATTTTTAATGTAAATAGATTTATTTTTCACTGTATAAGTAGCACATGTTTTAGCCATTTGAAATTAAACTCTCATTAAATTCTCTCATGCTTTTTCTGCTTTTTTTCAAAGTTTGTTCTCATTCTACTTTTGGATGTGTTTGTGTGTCTGTATGACCCCAATGTGCTTTATTACCCTTATACCATAGTAATCTATTAAGCAATGATATGCTGTACTTTTTGTTTTGCTTTATCCTTTTCTCTTTTTTTTCTCTTATTGAAGTGTAAACTCCTCTGTCCTCTGTCAAGTTTATCTCTACAGTTATAAAGTGCTTACCCTGGAGACTCCTTCCAAAATTACAAAAAAAACATCTCCTCACTTGTATTGTTTATGTAGAGCAGCTTTCATACAATTGTATGTATATGAGCTGTTACTATTGACACAATCATGTAACAGGATGACGGTCAGAGTTGCTGTTATAGAAAATTAATCACCGATTCTGAACCAATCAGCATTCAGAAATCAGCAGCCCAGTAGTACAAAGCTATGCATTTATTTCTAACTTATTTTACATAATGGTTTAGTTAGTTCGAAGCCTGACTCATGAGTGTTGCTAATAATTCCATCATTGTTTGGAAGAAACACAGTGGCTGTTCAGGAGAAACACATGATTATCTGTAAAGGAAAGGAAAGTTAGAGTTTGGCATGAGACCCTGTGAGAATCACTTAATGTGACACTCGTGCTATAATCAGCTCTTTCATCTGCTGGTTTTTCTTCAATTGTTCCTGGCCCGTAAATCAAATCTGACGTTTCAGGATCCGTTTCAGCAAAGCGCTTGGCCTGTCACTACCAATCAATTAATCACAAAATATGCTGAGTGTTTAAGGAGGCAAGTTCGAACACAGACGCTGTGGCTAGCTAAAAAAAAAAAAAAAAAAGACAGAGCGTGCACATATGCTCAATGCATTTCAGCTGATCTCATATCCCAGAAAAAAAGTCCTAACAAATGTGTGCTTAATGACGGTGCAGTGATTTGATTCAAATGAAGACGTGATGAATGAGTGTTAAACGAGCTTTGATGAACACTGACTGGATCACTGCAGGACTTACAGCATGTGCATGGTGTTTATTGAGTCTGTCGTTTAAAACACTGCGGGGTTTCCCCTCCTATATAATGTTAGCAGTATGCTCTGTGTTTAGTGTTCTTTTTACACTTTTTATGTGTGTTGCATTTTGGGAAACTTTTCTACCTTTAGGTGCATGTTGAGGTGCTTTAGTCACAACAGGTTGCCAAGAGTTCTACCCTGCCCTTCCTGCTCTTATGGATAAAATTAAGCAGTGTTCCCAAATGCCGAGCCAAATTCGAACATCCTTGTGCACAGATTGTAGAACAATTTAATAATTCTCTGCACCAGAAACTGACATTTAGTTTTCCTAATGCCAGGGCTTTCTATGCTGAAAGTACAGGCTGAGGCTATTTGGTGAGATTGAGAGAACAGACCAGATGATTACAGTAGAGCTAAAAGCTATTCTGTTCCCTCAATGTGCTCTGCAAATATTCATGGGACGCATGGCACCCTTCTTCTGACCCTGCTTCTACAGATAAGGCAAAGCAAATGACAATGTTGCTAAAATAGCAGAAACAAATCAATCATCTGATACAAAGCATAACCAAGCCCCAGTAGGTCCATTCACCTTATTGATGTATGTAGGTGGTACCATTAACAAGGCCACTATGCAGTAGAATTTTAAAATGAATGGACTCCCGTGTGCCCTGTTTGTATTTTAGGATAGAGACAGTTTGCTACGAAATCACATAAAACTGTAGTTTTTTCCAATATGCAGAGCCACATATTGGGTGGGGACAACGATTGGTCTGTAATTCAACCATATCACTAGTTTAACAGTGTTCAAATGTGTTGGCTGATTGTTGTATACAAGGTTGATTGTGCCAACTATTGCTAAATGCCCACTTAATTTGTCTTGTTCAGCCACAGGGCTTGAGTTGCCTTTTTTGGGGTTTATTTACCAATATCTGGAGGTTACCGGATGATAGTTAAGGTTACCTTGGGCTCAACTACTCCATCATTGATTGTCATCCATGAGTGTTATCAAGAGGACTTTTGCCAGCACAGTTCCTCATTGTTTGATCTTCCCCTACTACTAAATGCCTCACCAACCTGGCAATGAGCGCTACAGTGCTTGGGGTTCAATGTAGGCCCCTACAGTAGTGTCCTGCATTATTGTTTCTGCTTCCCTGATTAAAATTGTCAGTATGCGAACCAGCTTCTCTGGCTGTTCATGTCCATGTTAAGATGTCACCTGGCAGGTCTGTTTTAGAACCGTTTCAGACTTCAGATAAGTGAGTGAGACAGAAATATAGGATCATCACTCCATCTGACATGAGGATTTAAAGCCCTACTTACTTAATATCATCATGTTGATTACTGCCAGCTGAAGAGCAAAACCAGAAGACTTTCCAACATGCTCCTTCTCCATATTGGGGGGCCTTAGATGCCCTGTCAGGATCCCAGTGATTAACCACAATGGATGTAGCCAATGGGTACAACCAGATGCCTGTTATTGTCCATAACCTTTTTTTTTCTTTTGCACAATTTTCTTTTGCACAGTTTAGCCTATTGTAGTTTAACAGGATGCCCTCTGGGTTATGCAATGTACCTAGGATAAAAAAAAAGGCTGTTCATGGAAGGGATGTTTAGGAACTAGAACTACCATTGAATTTGAATGATCTTGATTTGAAATCTCATGTGCATGTAGTCTGACTTTTCTTTAGTTCCTTACTCACAATTTTAGTCCTTGCACACACTGTGTATTTTTGTTATACTGACATACATGACATCTAATCTTATTAAATGTGTATTGAGGCGTTTTGATGAAAATTGTTTGGAAAGAAGTATCAAGTATAAAGTAGACGGTACATCTCTGCCTCATATTTCTAACAGATTTGCTCTCCTTAATTAAGTAGCTCTTAAGGTCCCAGGTGGTTTAGTGGTTAGGATGCGGCGCTCTCACTGCTGCGGCCTGGGTTCGATCCCCGGTCAGGGAACCAACCCCAGCCATTAGGGTTGCACAAGCCATAGTGCCGGTCCCAAGCCCTGATAAATTGGGAGGGTTGCGTTAGGAAAGGGCATCCAGCGTAAAAATATGTGCCAAATCAAACATGCGGATGGTCCGCTGTGGCGACCCCTAATGGGAGAAGTTGAAAGAAAGTTTAATTAAGTATCTTTTAAGAAACTTGTTTAAAGAGCTCTGTTTGAAGGAGACTGTATCTTGTAGCAGGTGAAATTAGCCGTAAAGCTTGAGGGGCACAAGCAGCACTAGTTAGGTAAGCATAGATTTTTAAAGATAGTAATTAAATAATTAATTCAGATCTTCTTCTGCTTCTTCTTCTTCTTCTTCTTCTTCTTCTTCTTCTTCTTCCGGCTGCTCTCGTTAGATGTCGCCACAGTGGATCATCCGTCTCTATACTAGACTGTCATCTACATCTGCCTCTTTCAAATTAACCTCCTGCATGTCTTCCCTCACCACATCCATAAACCTCCTCCTCGGCCTCTTTTCCTCCTACCTGGAGGCTCCATCCTCAGCATTCTTCTACCAATATACCCCATGTCCCTCCTCTGCACATGACCAAACCATCTCAATCTAGCTTCCTTCACTTTGTCTCCAAAATGCCCTACATGCACTGTAGCTCTAATAAACTTGTTTCTAATCCTGTCTATCCTTGTCACTTCTTATGAAATCCAGGCATCTTCAGCTCTGCTACCTTCAGCTCCACCTCCTGTTTTTCACTCAATGCCACTGTCTTTAAACCATACAACATCGCACGTCTCACCACAGTCCTCTAAACTTTTCTTTTCACTTTTGCAGATAGCCTTCTAACACAAATCACTCCTGCCACTCTTCACCATCCACCCCACTCTACCCTGCTTGCGCTCTTTTCTTCACATTTTTTAAAACACTCTCTATTATTTTGCACTGTTGACACCAGGTACCTGAACTCCTTCACTTTCTCCACCTCTTCTACCTGCAAACACACCACTCCACTGCCCTCCCTCACTCCCATTTACACACATGTACTCTGTCTTACTCCTACTGACTTTCATTCCCCTTCTGTCCAGCGTGTACCTCCACCTCTCCAGGCTCTTCTCAACCTGCACCCTCCTCTCCCCACAAATCACAATATCATCCGCAAACATCATAGTCCATGGGGACTCCTGCCTGACCTCGTCTGTCAACTCGTCCATCACCACTGCAAACAGAAAAGGACTCAGAGCCGATCCTTAATGCAGTCTCACCTCCACCTTAAACCAGTCTGTCGTTCATAATGTATCTTAATTCATTCAGATAATGAGCCTATTGAAATGGCTAATGCAAAGTCAATAGCAGTAAATTGCACTGGCCCTATCACAATACTGCAATGTGGTGATGTAGTTTACAGCAGGTTGAAAATCTCCCAAAGCTGTCATGCTATTGAGCCAATATCAAACCATCAAGGTCCAAGCGAAGGCTGGAGCACTGGAATTAGGCTCATACTTGCAAACTAATAACAATCATTAAATCTTTTGAAAATTAAACTTGATCACAGTTCATTGAAAGCACTGGTTACAATTGACCTGTTATTAGATTGATCAAGATTGTGCATTCTTGCTTGTTTTGCTTGACATTAGTGCAGATTTAGTACCACTGATCATAATATTCTGCTTAATTAACTATAAAATATTGTTGCAATTAATCGAACAGTACTTTCCTGGATAAGATGGGTGACTTCTTAATCCATACTAAAGTCAAGTTTGGTGTTCCACACGGTTTAGTTTTAGGCTCATTGCTTTTTTTTCTACATACATATTCGACTTCTGGGTACTATTATCCGTAACCATGGTATTAGCGTCCACTGTTATGCCGATGACACACAGTTTCAGGAAAGCCAGATGAGAGACATCAGCTTAATAAAGTTGAAAAAAAAATTGTGTAATGGAATTTAGACACTGGACACTGAGTAACTTCCTCTTATATAATTCAGTCAAGAAGGAGGTTATTCTAAAGTAAGCTGTCTGATTACACAGAAACACAGAGTGACCTACTAGTTAATTAGTTAAAGCTTAGTGTGATTACTGACAGCAGTATTTAATTTGAAGCTCACTGATTACATTAGAAGAAGAAGCATTTATTTGTCACATATAGGTGACAGCATAGTGAAACATTTTTTTATTAATAAATCACAATCATTAAACCAGCATTATCACCACCACAGTCTTCCTTTAGCCTATATATGTTGCTAAGTAAAGTATTATGATGTCACTATATGAATGTAATTTCTTCTTTTTTATTTCTTGGTTGGACAGTTGTAATATTGTGCTCTCTAGATGTTCAAGAAAGTTTATAAATATACATATTTAAATTAACTCCAGTTAGTTTACAATGCTTCAGCCAGGGTTATTTCTAGCACAGAAGATATAATCCAATCACATACATTTAATACATTTAGTGCATTGACTTTCTGTGAAACTTCATATTTGTTAAAAAAAACTAAACAAAACAATTAAAAAATATAGCACACACAATTACTCGTGACCTATAAAGCAGCACTGGTAGCTTACATTGATGTTGGGCATTTTTGTTTGGAATGTCATGACCACCCCAACACCACCTAGCTGCCATTGCAGGACCCTTCAGCAAAACCCTCAACTGATCAGTTGTAAAAACCGAGATAATTGTAAGATGAGCTGATTAAGGTCTTCCATCAAATGCTATAAAAAGTAACTGTAAAACATTAAATGGTTTACAAGTTTATCAAAGACTCGTAAAATGGTGAAGTTGTTGGGTAATTCATGGACAAGGAAACCCTGATGTCTGTGTTATCTTCTGGCTTTTTCTTTTTGATTAACTGTCATTGCTAGGAAAAAACATTGTAGGAGAATGCCTTAAAGGATAAGAGCATATTTAATCTCTGCTCTTTTCTCAGACTCATTCCTTGTCCCTCAGTCTGGTTTTCTAGAGATTGGCTCCTTCTGTTCCACAGAGCTGCCTGATCAGACCTCAAAACTTACTTTAATACCTGGAGACTTCTGGTGTGCTCATAAAGGATAATTGTAAAAGTGATATTGGAATTTCTGTAAAGCTGATTTGTGACAATTGGCATTGTTGAAATTGTTGTATAAAGTTGTGCTGTGTACCAAATATATATATATATATATATATATATATATATATATATATATATATATATATATATATATATATATTTTTTTTTTTTTTTTTTCAGGAACAGGGAACTTTTAAATAAATTCAGGAAAACGTTTCTGCAGTGCTTTTATACAATATATCACTATTTTCTTTTTAAATAACTTTTTACATTTTGAAGATATTATTGTTTTCTGTGTTTCTCTTCAAGAATCCACAATTATATTTGAAATGGAAAAATGTGACTGATCAATATCACAATTAGGAATAGTTGATATGCTGATATAAATCAATATTTTAGTTGTAAATTAAGACACAAAAATAATTTTAATAGCATACTTAAAAAAAATGAAAGACTAAAATAAAAATAAAAAAAAACATTATAATCAAATTATATTTATAAATGATTCTATTCTAAATTTAAAATAAAAAAAAATATTACTTATATTACAATCTGAACTAAATTGAAGAAACTGATCTGTTTGTCTATGTTTGTCATATCACCCATCTAAACTACAAATTGCATTTTATGAAAATAAGCATGATTTAATTAGTTCTTTAATGTGTTTGTAAAAATGTATGACGGATCCAGGCACAGAACATGGTTTTACTGACGTTATGGGTTCCAGCCATGTTATTAGTAGCTTTACTTCCTCTGACGTTATCGTCATTAAATGAACGCAAAAGGTTGAACGTATGGGTAAACTGTGTTAGCCATTCATTATCTTAAAGAGGAAATGGAACTTCCTGCCATACCGGCACAGTGAGCAGGAACAAACACACGATGGGAAACCTCAAAACTATGACGGAGCAAAAACAGTGCGAGTGAATCATGAAGTCGGTGATGACATAATTACAAATACAGCTTAAATCTCATGCAGGCTCTCCTGGAAGCTGTTGTAAAGCAAAATGAATCAGCTGAGGTGTTTTAATATACACACATACTGTACAGCTACTCAGAAGTGTCTGAGAAAAGATACGTGACACATAAAAAGATGATTCGTATTCAGAGCTAAAACAAGGGAAAAAAATCAGGAAGTGTATAGAAATGAGCATTAGAAAAGATGAAGACATAACACTTTGCAGTGCTTCAGAGAATTTGCTAAGGATATATAAATTGGTCCCTGGTGGTCTAGAGGTTAGATGTGGCGCTCTCACCGCTGCAGCCTGGGTTCGATCCCCGGTCAGGGAACCAACCCCAGCCACTCTTAGTGCCGGTCCCAAGCCCGGATAAATGTGGAGGGTTGCGTTAGGAAGGGCATCCAGCGTAAAAACATGTGCCAAATCAAACATGCGGATGATCCGCTGTGGCGACCCCTAATGGAAGAAGCTGAAAGAAAGTTTTTTATATAAATTGACACACTAGCCAAAAAGTAACACATAACAGGTGAACACACTTGGGTAACAAGCAAATGATGGGAGGAGCTGGAGATTTAGGGTTTGGGTTAGAGAAATTTTGTCTTCAAAACTATCGTTATTAGAGGAGCAAATCTGTGACAATAAAAAAAGGAATACAACATTTATAGATGTGCTTAATTGACTGACGTTAAAATAAATTTTGAGCATTTGAATCTAAATCTTGAGGGTTATTTTTTTTTCTTTTTTGTCTGAAACATGAAAAAGTGATGCAAAAAGTTAAATTGCACCAAGTGGAGTTTCCACTCTCAGGAAAATAATGTTTTCCAAACGAAACAAAAAAGCCTCTGTGGGATTGGGTTACGCAGCAGCACATTTGCTTTTCTTCTTCACAGTAAGAAAAAACCCTTAAAGAGGTGAGAATGAGTGAGTAGCAAACCTGAAGCGTATTAAATCCAGCAGAGGGTAGTCTGGCCGGCCGGTGCGGTGAGCCACAGATGGCTTAGCGTAAAAGAAAGGGAGGTCACACACACCTGGGAACGGCGTGCACATATAGCCCGAGAAAGCGGCCATTGGCCAAAACAAGCAAAACATCTTTCCAGCACTGCACAGATTTTCCCGGTTTCCCCTCCTTCCTCTGCTTATAGGCTCTAATTTGAGGCTGTCAGACTGCAAATGTGGCCATAATGTGACCTGAACAAGGCGAAGGGTGAAGAATAAAACCTGCGCACTTATTAATGCACTCGGGAGAACGTGCTCTTGGTGGGAAATTATAGCTGTGGAGTTTCCTTCAGCTCTAAGGATAAACCAAAATCTGAAATGGGAGTGGATAATTTCTAGGTGTTTAATCACTGCACAAATGCAGGTGTGTGTGTGTGTGTGTGTGTGTGTGTGTGTGTGTGTGTGTGTGTGTGTGTGTGCTACGGTGGCTGTTAATGTGCAAAACACATTAACAAATAAATAAACAAATATGAAATTAGAAAACACTAACACATCCAAAAACAAAAGAACAAATCCGAAAACACAACGACAATTCAGACAAAGCAGAAAAGGTAAGTATAGGTATTAAGGTATCTTAAATGACAGGTGTCTTGTCCAATGATCGGTAAGTGTTCCATTTGCAAACTATACCTTTTTCGGTTTGTCTGAATTGTTGCCCGAAAACACAACGACAATTCAGACAAACCGGAAAAGGTAGGTATTGTTTGCGAATGGAACACTTATCGATCATTGGACAAGACACCCATCATTCAAGATATACAGAAAGTACAAGTCTTTATTTATTTATTTATTTAATTTATTATCAAGCAATTAGCTATATACAATCAATGTGGCAATAACAAGTACAATTTACATTACAATACACAGAACAGGTGCATGAAAATACTAATATATACACATATATTTCGGGGAAAGAGGGAAAAACATAAATAAATAAAATGTAAATAAATAAAATGTCTAATAATAATAATAATATTAATAAAATTAAATGAAAAAAGATAAAAAATAAACAGGGCTATGGTTTATTCTGTAAATCATATTTTTCTATAAAGGACAAAAGATTCATTGCATTTTTCTTTTTAATAAAGATTAATTTGAACACTTTTACACATATGTTTCAACTTTCTCCTGTTGTACTTCAGACGCTTTATGGTCTGATATCCATAACTGGCTTTACCCAAAGGTTAAAGCCAGTTATGGATATCAGACCATTAAGCGTCTGAAGTACAACAGGCAACCGTAGTGTGCATCCTTTTAGATCTACATTTCCATTAAATGATAACAAAAAATCAAGTTTTGTATCCCATTGACCTTTCGTAAAAACTACTCAAGTAACTTTCAACAAAAAAAAAACTAAAAAATAACAAAAGGAAACACTTTCACGAACCTGTGCACATTCAGGGATACGTATATAATTTTTCTTCTATCTCACTGCTTCTTCAAACAAAACAGTGCAAATTAATTTAAATGAACTCTTTTATTCTCATTTCCAGTTCTTCCTGTCAAAACAGGATCGTAAGTTCCACTACATTCATCAGCTCAGGCACTTTTTTGGGAATTTTTTTTTTTTTTTGAATTACAGGAAACTTTGAAGAAACTCAGGAACTTGTTCAGGAACTTTGTCATTTTTTTTCAGTGGGTCATGAACTTATTCAGTTACTCTTCCACTTATTTCAGAAACCTTTAACAACTCATAACATTGTTAGAAAATCAAGAATCTAGGAGCTTTTTTACTTTCCGTAAGAGCATTTTAACTGGAGTCATGAACATTTATTGAAACTTAAAAAAATTAAAGAATATGGTTTTAAATAATTTCTTCAGGATCTTAGAACTTTAGAAATGTTACTAAATGTCCTCAGGAATATTAATAAATCCGAACAATAACATTAATATACAGTCAGACCCTGACCTGACGAATGATCGCTATTGCAATGCAGTTGCTAGAAAAAATGACTGCAACTTTAAACGATACCTTAAAATTGAAAGGCAAGGTAATGATTCTCTTCCTCCATATCGTGAAATCTTGCAAGAAAAAAAAAAACAAACAAAACAGTTTCAGCTTGATTTTTATTTCTTCAAGATTGAAAAATATGGAACCACAACCATCCACTAGCAAGGACGTTGATTCAGCTTAGCCACCTACCAGTCATGAGGGTATAGAGGATGAGGGAGTCGTATGTGATCCTCCAGCAAGGTCATCCGAATCCTCTTTACACTCCTCCTACTAGTACTTAATGTAGTCCTACGATGACAATTACCAACCTCTGTATGCCCAAAAATACTGCATATTATGGTGAGTAAATAATTCTGTAATCTTATTTACATCTTATTTATATAAAAATTTTTATTTACTTTATTTGTACCTCTTTATGTCTGCATCGGAACGCATCATAGAATAGACACTCTTCTCGAGTTACGACCTGATGGACTTACGACTGTTTTTTTGGTCCCTATTTACGTCGTAGATTGGGGTCTACCTGTATTTACTGTACATGGGATTTGTGTATGCAATATTGTATAATCTGCTGTTCTAGGAAACTAATCAATATTGTCAGAAAATGTCTATGGAGAAGTTGCAGAAGAGTTTCGTCAGTCGTGTGAATCAGTATTAAGGTCATACTGGAGTGTCCTATATAAATAAATCCTTATTTTTAGTGCTTTTTTGACAGCTAAAATGGTTCTAACAACCAAACCACAAAACATTCAGCCCAGATTTTCCATCATCAATTACTAATTAGTCGGTCCGAATCTCCTGCTGAGTCACAGAATAAATCACAGAATAAATACTTGGTAAAACAGACTTTAATCTCAGCTCTAAAAATCTGGTTGTTTAGACCTGAAATAATGCTTATTATTTAAGACCAGATTGGATTAAGATGTTGAAATGGTGAGGGAAAGACCACACAGAGCACAGGTTTAAACATCAAGTATTATTTTATTGAATTTTTTGTATTACAATTTTTTTTAACACCATGGACATGTTATCATGCAGTACTTTAAGTGCACTTGTGTGTTTATACTTCAAGACTTAGAAACACAAGGATTAAAAGAAAATAATCCAAAGCACATTTACTGTTACCGCATTAAAAATCGTGCAAAATTACTACGAACATCCTCAATGGTCTCCTCCTATAGCACAGATTCAAGATTCAAGATTTTTTATTTGCCACAAAAATAGTTTATAACAGAATACAACTTGCAGTAAAGGATTAACATGATCAGCTGCTCAGATCTTCATTTTCTTTCGGATGCTCCGTCTTCTACTCTGCCCTCTACATCGGCCTCTTTCAAACCAACCACCTGCATGTCTTCCCTCACCACATCCATAAACCTCCTCCTTGGTCTTCCTCTTTTCCTTCCTTCTGGTGGCTCCATCCTCAGAATTCTCCTACCGATGTACCACATGTCCCTCCTCTGCACATGTCCAAACCATCTTAATCAGGCTTCTCTCACTTTGTCTCCATATGTCCTACATGCGCTGTCCCTCTAATAAACTCGTAAAAAACTTCCATCCTCATCACTTCCAACAAAAACCTTAACATCTTCAGCTCTGCTACCTCCAGCTCCACCTCCAGTCTTTTACTCAATGCCACTGTCTCTAAACCATACAACATCACAGGTCTCACCACAGTCCTGTAAACTTTCACTTTCACTCTTGCAGATAGTCTTCTATCACAGATCACTCCGGCCACTCTTCTACACCCACTCCACCATGCCTGCACTCTTTTCTGCACTTCTCTAACACACTCTCCATTACTTTGCACAGTTGACACCAGGTACCTGAACTCCTCCACCTTCTCCACCTCTTCTCACTGCAACTACACCACTACACTAACCTCCATCTCATTCACACTCTGTCTTACTGCTACGATCAGCTGCTTATATTTTATATATATATATATATATATATATATATATATATATATATATATATATACAAAATAAATTTTAAACTATTTATTTGTATGATACAGCTGCAAATAGGTATTTGAACACCTGTCTATCAGCTAGAATTCTGACCCTCAAAGACCTGTTAGTCTTAAAACTTAAACTTAAAATGTCCACCTCCACTACATTTATTATCCTAAATTAGATGCACCTGTTTGAGGTTGTTAGCTGCATAAAGACACCTGTCCACCCCATACAATCAGTAAGAATCCAACTACTAACATGGCCAAGACCAAAGAGCTGTCCAGAGACACTAGAGACAAAATTGTACACCTCCACAAAGCTGGGAAGGGCTACGGGGAAATTGCCAAGCAGTTTGGTGAAAAAAGGTCCACTGTTGGAGCAATCATTAGAAAATGGAAGAAGCTTAACATAACTGTCAATCTCCCTCAGACTGGGGCTCCATGCAAGATCTCACCTCGTGGGGTCTCAATGATTCTAAGGAATGTGAGAAATCAGCCCAGAACTACACGGAAGGAGCTGGTCAATGACCTGAAAAGAGCTGGGACCAATGTTTCCAAGGTTACTGTTGGTAATACACTAAGACGTCATGGTTTGAAATCATGCATGGCACGGAAGGTCCCCCTGCTTAAACCAGCACATGTCCAGGCACATCTTAAGTTTGCCAATGACCATTTGGATGATCCAGAGGAGTCATGGGAGAAAGTCATGTGGTCAGATGAGACCAAATTAGAACTTTTGGGTCATAAAACCACTAAACGTGCTTGGAGAAAGAAGAATGATGAGTACCATCCCAAGAACACCATCCCTACTGTGAAGCATGGGTGTGGTAGCATCATGCTTTGGGGGTGTTTTTCTGCACATGGGACAGGGCGACTGCACTGTATTAAGGAGATGATGACCGGGGCCATGTATTGCGAGATTTTGGGGAACAACCTCCTTCCCTCATTTAGAGCATTGAAGATGGGTCGAGGCTGGGTCTTTCAACATGACAATGACCCGAAGCACACAGCCAGGATAACCAAGGAGTGGCTCTGTAAGAAGCATATCAAGGTTCTGGTGTGGCCTAGCCAGTCTCCAGACCTAAACCCAATAGAGAATCTTTGAAGAGAGCTCAAACTCCGTGTTTCTCAGTGACAAAATCCCTCCTGCAGTGTGTGCAAACCTGGTGAAAAACTACAGGAAACGTTTGACCTCTGTAATTGCAAACAAATGCTACTGTACCAAATATTACCATTGACTTTCTCAGGTGTTCAAATACTTATTTGCAGCTGTATCATACAAATAAATAGTTAAAAAATTATACATTGTGATATATATATATATATATATATATATATATATATATATATATATATATATATATATATATATATATGAGAAAATTTGAGGGGAAAAAAGAACATATGAGAAAATATATTATATAATGATAAAGTAGAAGTTAAAAATAGTGCAAATATATAAAGATTTGCAAAAGGAAAATTGTATGGAATTAAGTATAACTATAACAACCCAAAAACAGTAACAGTGACAGTTACAGTGTAAGACAAAAGTAATTGATTATTCAATTTTTTTTACATTTTATTAAGACACACATCATACATATTTCATCCTCTTTAGAATTGTAAATAATGTTTTGTGGAACACGTTTGTTTTTGGTCTCGCTTATGTTATAGCAGCCAGAAACATCTACTTGCTTATTTGTCACGTTTTTTTTTTCTTGTAAATAATTCAACAAAAACACAGCTTATAACACTCTCAAAAAAAAAAAACCCACAAAGTTCAAACTCCTCTATCACAATGAATATAAAACCACTGACTATAACTAAAAGCTGACACTGGAGACTCCTTCCATTAGTGTTCAATGCACAAATTTCTACTTTACATAAAACTTTCCCATATAAAGATAGAGAACAACAAATAAAGTGTTCATTGATTTATAATTTTAACTATTTAATAAAAAAAAAAAAAAACTTGTGAGTGTGTTGTGAAAGTGGGTGGAGTGTGTACACCTTCAGTTTGTTGTAATGTAAGTGTGTACTTTTACAATTTGTATGTCAAGCGTCACAATTCCGGATTACAAAGTGTTGTTCCCGTAATCACTGCTTGCATAAGGCACGAGCGAAGCGGGAGTGAAGCCTTTTCTTTATTTTAATGACTTGGTATATATTCTGAAGGCTGTGTGTTATCTCGCTGGTAAACGCTTGTGTTCTGAAAAAGCATGCTGGGATTGACAGCGCAAGCTGTTCCGGAGAGATTACAGTGGATGGAGGAGTGCGGTAGTGGGAGGATGATGAGGGAAGCCCCTGTCGTATGTCTATGTGCTAAACTCACAACGCTGTGTGACTCATCACCCAACCACAGCGAGGTCAGAAACGGTAAAATGACTTCTGATTCAGAATTATGCACAGGCACACGTGTGGGGGAAAAAACAGAAAGCAGGCAAATAAATTAATATTAATGAAGGTAAAATTGTTTCTAAATACAGCTCATGTGTACTGATTGGAAATACAGTATATTGCTGCACAAACAGGTCTAGTTGTAAATCCCACAATAATCATTACACATTTGTTTAACAGTTAACAATATGAGTTGTTATTCATCATTGCATAAAGTTGCTATTACTGAGTTACTCAATTTGAGTTCATGAAATTGTAAAATGTGAAAGTATCATTTTTTTATTTGTTAGATTAATAAAATAATTCTAGTTTTGCCATTCATTTCATGCAGACACAGCAGTTGAGTACAGACAGATGTAAACATTTGGAGGATTTTAATTAGAACAAATTCAAATTAAATCTATTGAAATTGTAATCCAAATACTCAAGTTCAAGCAACATAGAAGGCAAATTCAAGGAATCTGATTGAATCAGATAGAATCCGAATAATCTATCTATCTATCTATCTATCTATCTATCTATCTATCTATCTATCTATCTATCTATCTATCTATCTATCTATCTATCCATCCATCCATCCATCCATCCATCCATCCATCCATCCATCCATCCATCCATCCATCCATCCATCCATCCATCCATCTATCTATCTATCATCTATCTATCTATCTATCTATCTATCTATCTATCTATCTATTTATCCATCCATCCATCCATCCATCCATCCATCCATCCATCCATCCATCCATCCATCCATCTATCTATCTATCTATCTATCTATCTATCTATCTATCTATCTATCTATCTATCTATCTATCTATCTATCTATCTATCTATCTATCTATCTACTGTTGGGTGTTTTACTGGGGTGTATTATAAGTAAACAGGTGTGGATTATTAGTAATCCGATGAATGTGAACGTGACAGTGTTTGCAGGATATGTAGCCGCTAGAGGCCATATTTGTATGCTGTGGTACGTTCTGGGAAGTGGATGGATGGATGCATGGATGGATGAATAATTTTTTTCTACATCCTACACCTTATTCTAAATTCAATCCTAATTTCTTAAACCAAAAAATTCATTCTTCAAGATGAGCAATGCCTCTCATCAAGATACAGCTCCTCCAAAGTCCTTGTAAGTGTATTTAGACACAAAACCTGCATTTCAGCAGTATTTATTCAGTGGTAATGTCTAAATATCAGATAGTGGTGTTGGATTTGATATTGTGAAACCGAGCAAGAAAAAGAAAGAAAAAAGTCCTTAGCTCAACTCTGAATATAAAATAAATAAATATTTCATTCTTTTATTCTTTTAAATCGCATCACAGCACTGATAGGAATAAAATGTCATTCGCTATCTTTTATTTCACGTTTGCGTCCTCATCACGATCCTGATTAATATTCCTTCTCCTTCAGTCTGATCGCTCTGTTTGTGTTCCAGAACTGCTTTTCATTTCAGTTCAATAATAATAAAAAAGAAGAAAGAACGCCCAGCAGGTGAGTGACGGAGTAGATTACAGTAGGTGTGTCACACTTAAAAGTTCAGTAGTGCTGAGACTTCCTCTTAGGGTGGAAATGGGATCCGGCTCTTTTACAGGACTAAAGACAGACGACACAATATTACATAACCCACAGTCCCTTACACATCAGAAATGTTTACCTAGAAATTTTATATATATTAGATTTTTTCTCACAGCTTACAGGCCCATATTCAGAGTAGAGCCAAATCACACAGAAAGGATTTAATCCTGAAATAAAACTAAGTGGAAATTACATGAGAAACACTAATGTGGGGTGAAGTTATTCTAAAACAGAGGCAGTTACGTGTGATATTCTACATGTCAAAAGAGTGAATTAAAAGTGCCAACAGATTGAAATGACGACGATGTTATGATTTCAGGACCATGATTTATAATCTTGTGGCTTCATTACGCTGTGTGCACAAGAAACTGTCACAATGAATGTAATCAGCATGGTTAAATAAATAAAATGTAAAATAATACAGCGTGCTGGATTGGTTGCTATTTTGTGAGCTGCAGAATAATAGTAGTGGAAGTCATTTTGTTGAGTATTGTGATAATTACCAGGGCTATTTATGTAGAAGGATGTTGGTATTATACTACATTCGTAATATATTTATTTTTTATTGCTCACTAGCTTTGCATTTATATCATTATAAGGATAAGGGTTTTAAAAAAAAAGGCTTAAAAAATCCACTTTAGCAGCTGCAGATCCCAATTTAGAATACAGGGAATTTTATTTATCACAATTATTGATTCAACTTTTGGACTTCGGTCAGCAACAATCATGAACATAGAAAACATTTTTCTCATGTCAGAAACTGTTGGTAATTTGGAAAATTGGACGCAGGAGAAACAATTATTGTTGCTCTTCATAAAGTGTTGGCACCCCTCTCCCCATTTTATTACTTTATAGAGACCACCAGAGGAGAACATGGTATTATGTGTGTGTGTGTGTGTGTGTGTGTGTGTGTGTGTGTGTGTGTGTGTGTGTGTGTTTGTTTGTTTTTGTGTGAATTTAGTGGTGTTTAAATATTAATTGCAGGTTTGTGTGTTTAAAACAAACATTCAGTAAAATGAAGAACAATTATTTATATATCGTGATTCAACCATTTAGATAAAAGAATTAAACTAAAAGTTCATGAATAAGTGTGTGTGTGTGTGTGTGTGTGTGTGTGTGTGTGTGTGTGTGTGTGTGTGTGTGTGTGTAAGTGTGTGTGAGCGTGTGTGTGTTACAGGATGTCAGTCACTGTTTTAGATAGCCCAGTGAACACCCAGCTCTTTGTGCTTGAGTTAAACCCAGGTGACACCCATATAACGTCTATTCTTATCTCATGTCAACTAAGTATTAACTGGAAGCTGAGCTTGACAGTTTACTGTAGCTGAGCTGATGTCACTTCCTGCTGGTGCCTAGAAATTCAGCCTGATTCTTTGTAAAACTTCAGAGGCAAAACTTCCTATTGCATATGGACAGCGTTTTAGATTCACAAAAATCTACAGAGGAGGGTTAGGGTTAGGGTTAGGGTTAGGGTTAGGGTTGGGGGTTATGCGAGTAAAAAGCCAGCATTCGCAACATCTGTATAACAACAGCAAATAAATCAGGAGGAGAGAAAACGCAAAGCTCTTATTCTAAACAGAGGTGATGGAGGAAAATCCTGTCACCATAGTAACTGTCTTGACAAGGAAAAACCTTTAGTATTTTTATGTAAAATTTTTTGGTGTTTAATAAAAAAAAAAAATGCAAACATTTACATTAAATGAGCAAAGTATAGGGTCTGGAAACTCCAGGTTAAAAAGCAAAAAAAAAAAAGAAAAAATGGATGGTATGAATTTCTGAGAAAAAGGAATCTGTACAAATAATACAAAATAACATAATAATGATAACAACTTTATAGCCCATTGTGAAATGGCAGTGATGCATTGCATCCTGAAAGAAGAATTGCTTAATTACTGACATAAGAATGTAAAGTTCATGTATTACTGACATCACATAAAAATATTATTTTCCATCTAAATTCTTTAGAAGTCAATGAGGTCAATCAATTGTAAGAAATAAATGTGTGTTGCACATAAAGCAATGGAGTGGTGGGAAGAATTAGTTACTATTTGCACACCAAACTTGACAATTGTTTCTATAACAGCATGTTCTGAAGTACTTTGTCCCTCACCACACAATTTGCCAGCATACAGTATACTTTTTTATCTGTTTATAATGGTATTTAATGCTGTGAAATGTTTGTGGCAAGAAAGTTCCTATTCTCTCTTACATAATGGCAATTGTGCATTTAGAATTGATTGCCTTGCAGAAGTGTTTTGTTGGATCCACACTGTTATATAGACATGCTGTTGCTTTGCATTTAAATATGTCCTCTTTTTTTTTTTTTTTTATGAAAATTCTCTTTAAAGGAGGTTTGGGAGAGAAATGCCACAGAGGGACATACAAAGAGTGTCAGTAGCTGGCAAGAAATGTATTTGATGTGTATGTGATTTGTATGTGGAATGTACAGTATGTGAGACAACCCAAATCTTAACTTGCCAATTTAACAAGACTGTAAAATGTATACTCCTATGTTAAAAAAAATTGGAATAAATCACAGTTTTACCTCTGACTGTTTCAAATCACTGTCATTGGAGAATCCTTCTCTAGATATCTCCATACAGAAACCTTTACCATTTCAACCTTTTTGAAAGTTTTTATGCAGTGTTTGTTATACAAGTGAAATGATAACGTATTATAACGAGTGCATTAATATACATTTGCAGCCACATTATCATAAAAGCTGCTGCTGCTGTTCTAGAAATTTAACCAACACCTTCCAACCAAATCGAGTTTAGAATTTAACAGCAGCTTGGGAATATGATGCTGTGAGGTTTCAGGGTGTGAAATATATTACTATATTTAACCTTGTTCTGAACTGATAAGTGAACAGCCCTAAAGAGAAAAGCCCTAAATGTTTGATTTGGTCGAATATTTTGCTTGCATTTGGAAATAATATCAGGATTACCTCATAAAATACCTCATTACAATCCAAGGCATTTGTTCATGATTGTAGAAAATCTTCATGCAGGATGTTTCGAACTGAAAACCACGAACGTCTGGAAAAACAAAAGTTTGTTCTGATGCTTTAATTGACGTTCCTGACTCACTGGTAACCACACGTTACTTCGAATTTCCACTCGCGATCGTCAAATAAAAAAATAACAGTGTGTACTTATTCGTACTTACCCATGTGAAATCAATGAGACAATTAAAAGTTGGTAGGAAATACAGAACGATTCAAAACTAAAGGAGAACTTTGCTTTATAGAGTATAACAATTATGACGTTAATAAAGTAAATTTTATCTGTTCACACGTACAGAATGGCCATAACATTTATTATACCTACTTACATACTATATGTATATATAGTTGTTATTATTATTATTATTATTACTATTATTATTATTATTATTATTATTATTATTATATTTACATTTTATTTTACTTTTATATTATTTTAATCATCTAGAATAATAACAAATAAAATTATTATGCATTGTGTTTATTATAAAAAGCAATTTAAATGAGAAAATGTATTTGAACGTAAATAAAAGCAGCAAATGTAACATTGAACAGATGCTGATAAAAAAGCTATACACCACAGTGCTGCTGCTGTCTGGATTCTCATCAAAATCTCGTACTGAATTTTGTATATCAGCAGCTCTAAAAGTAGTGCGGCTGCAAATCTCTGGCTTTTATTAACTCACTCAATAGCAAGTTTTATCAGCAAGTTTTCTGTGGGGATATGTTTACAGGATTTAGTATTTATGGAAGGAGTCTCCAGTGTCAGCACTTTGTAACACTTTGTAACAGCTGTGATTTTTTCATTTTCAAACCTCTTCAAGATGGAGATGTTTACACTTCAACATGAATCATGAAAAATTGTGTTGTTTATCTTTTTTTTTTTTATTTGTTACGTTTCTTTTACACTAAAATAATATTTCCGTACACCACATGCGCATCGTTTTTGGAAATCTGTCGATAAGCAATGTTTTGCTGTCGGGTCCCGAATAAAGGAGAAAGCAGCTTTTTGAAAGTGGCATACTGAAATAATATCGTCATTTCCTTCGGTGATTAATATGTTTTGTGTCGGTAGTTACCGACTGTTTTGCTGTCAAGCAATTTAAAAACAAAAAGCTTTATAACACGACACAATGAGGTGGTTCAGTCTAAACCATCGCTTCCCTGTACAGATGATTAAATCCTCAGATGACTTTCTAAACAGATCCCACAAGATGAGCACTGGTGTTTCGCCAATTCCTTTGAAACCTGCAGATCATTTAACAAAAAAAAGAACGAAAAAACATGACACAGGATTTGCAAAGCTTCTCTGACCAAACCTGTCCTGTAGCCTACTCGGCTTCTAAACAAAAACCACAGAATGACACGAATGATTTAGCAATTAAAGCAGTGAGAACATTCGAGGAAGGAGAAGCCTGGAGGCGCCCTCACTCAAAAGAACAAAACAGAAGCTCAGAAATGAAAAAAAAAAAGTCAGGAATGGATGCCAGGAATCCGTGAAACACTGAAGCTTTGTCCCTGAAGAGTAGCAAAGAAGCTTAGTGAAGCTGCATGAAAATGAGCTACGTAATAGCAGGAAGATCTGGAGAGAATCTTCAGCTGAAAGCAAAGCCTTTAAACAGACACTAAAATGCTGTCGGTACTCAGATTTAATCCGTTACACTGTTATAGATATGTCATTCAAACTCATACTGACTTAAAGTGGCTCAACAGTTAAGATTAGCTCATCTCAGTATTAGCATCAGTGAATAGAGACAGAATGTGTGTAAGAGATTTCGTATGATTTATACATAAAGGTATTCATGTTCATGTTAGAGGTATGAGAGTCTGGACGTTGGGAACCAGTACGCTTTTGAGCATCACTCTACAATATCTGGCACATTCAGAAATAATCTGTATTTTGTATTTTGATTTCTGCATCATGCTTCTAGTAAGATAACCAGGTCGCCCACAAAACCCAGTCAGGCTATGTTTGAAATCCTGACATATCGGCTCATAACCTGCAAGGTTAACCTGCAAGGTAACCTGGTGTAAAAGCAGACTTGCTGTTTTTCATGGTTTAAGTGTGCAGATTCTGCATTTTAAAATCAGAGGTATCAGAGTTTTTATCCAAGAAATAAAACAAAAAGCATTTTCTCACCAAGGGAAACAGCAGATGATGTAATCAACACTTGAATCTGGATTAACTGACAATCGTATAGATGTTTTGACATCTCCATAAGCTCACATGTTAGTAATGTTTTTCTTTCAACATTGATTTTTTTTCTGCCAGAAAGATTCACTTATTATCCTTGCTTGCTGGCATAGGAAATGAAGAATGTATAGAATATATTCAAGCTGCTTTTTACTGTATGTCCTTCAGAAATTGTATGTTTAAAAAAAATTTAAAGAAGACAGACACACAGTATATATAAGCAGTAGCGGGTCCTGCAATTCACACCTAGGCCTTCAGTGCTGTCCTACCTGAAACAGTCCACCTCTTAATACCATCATGACACCATGGTTATAGAAACCATCAATATTATACAGAAATGCAGCATAACAGAGCACTGCATCATAGACAAGTATATCATACAGCAAAAATATTTTTAAAACAAGAAAAAATAATTTAATACAATTCAACCATTCTCCTTTCACTGCAGCCACAGCTGTGCAACCCACATACAACATCTCTAGCAGAAGCATCTATATAAACCTCATAACCACCCCGGGTTTTCTGTGCATTTTTTACAATTACAGGCAAATTGTGAGTTGTTGTGAAAGTTCTACAGGAACGAAAACAAGAAAGTAAAACATTTTCAGTAAAAAAGCTTTACAACAAGATTTTGAACTGTCTTTTTCTGACAAATGTTTACCTTTCCTAAAAGGCCATCTTGTTAATGTAAGCATATGTGACCAAATAGATGTTTTCTCTTCTGTCAGCTGTTGTGGAATGAAAAAAACAGCTATTAAAACCACATGAAAATATTCATGTTTTATTCAATATATCTGAGTTTGTGCAGTTTGCTACGGATGCGGTTTGCAAGCTCTGACTAGTGCACTTCCTGACCATTTAATCAAAAAATTAAAAAATGGCAACGTTATTGTACACCTGCTAGATAGCCCCAGTGTATTCTTAATCTAATTGGTTAAAGCAACGGCTTTAAGCAACTTGTACTGTATGCTGCAAACGGCAGCAGTGCTGACTGTAAAGACTCAACGCAGATACATTTGACCTTGCGGATACATGATGTGATTGCTGAAATCTGATTCGATAGAAACTCCAACGTAAACAGACATTTGTCGCGCTATTTCTTGTATGGAACCTTTGAACATTAAAAGATGTGTTAATAATATGTAATTACACTAATTGTTACTATTAGTTTTTCCAGCATAGTAGAAGCTTTGACACCCTCTGATCCTTGAATGACTATTTTAAACCCACCGTGTTTTGTATATAAACACTGACAGATTGACTCTGATCAAGGTTAGAATGATTATATGAGCAGATGAATAATCTGTGTGATGATTGATTTTTGGTCTAATTACAAGCTCATAATTTTAAATTGAAACTGTAATCACTTTTAACAACTTGCTCATAAACATTCAACTGATTTGACCTGAGAGATTAGTTAAAAAAAAAAAAAAACTTTGTTCCATAAACAGAAGTGCTTAAATAAATTACAAAAATGATTGACATTAGTATTAAAATACAGCTGCCAAAAACAGACTTCCAAGTGTGTGTGCCAGTGTGAGTGTGTGTGTGTGGTGTGTGTACTTAGTCAATGGCCCACCTTTTACCCAACATTCTTGTTTGTGTTCGCTCTTTAACTACACTTTAATGAGCATGTACAGTGCCCGAGGGCCGAAGAGATGTGCAACGTCTCCTCAAATGCCTTCTTACTCCTAACATGTGTCAGGTATAAATACAATACATATGATAAACCTGACTTTTCTGCCTCTTCGCTCGCGATGAATTTTGAGTTAGTGTATGATCATTAGAAAGCACTTTTTGATGGCATTGTCTCCTAAGCGACAAATAAAAAACAGCGTTTTGCACCATAACGATCATCGCCTTTGAGAAAAAGCAGTGCTAAAATGATATTGCAGAGCTATGACTAGCAAATGAGGCCTAGGTTTGAAAAAACAATCTGAACCCCAGCCCTAGTAACCGTGGTTCAGCGCTAAGCGATCTTGACTGATGCGTTCAAAAGCCAATGCGTTCTCAAGAGAGCCAAAGACGAGGTCGCTCAAAAGAC
This sequence comes from Silurus meridionalis, assembly GCF_014805685.1. Classification (NCBI taxonomy): domain Eukaryota; kingdom Metazoa; phylum Chordata; class Actinopteri; order Siluriformes; family Siluridae; genus Silurus; species Silurus meridionalis. The sequence goes on from NC_060892.1 coordinate 7,158,210, forward strand.
GCGCAGTGCAAGGCTAATTTTTCCTGTGAGCTAAGACACGCTATTTTTAGTCCCGCTGCGGTTGAACTGCTTTGGGTTTGTCAGTGCCAACTGGTCCAGGGTTCGACCCTGATTCTGGTTTCAGTGGTCTAAAAAATCAACTGCAGCTTCCCCGGAGTGGAGCCAGCCACTAATGTGATGACAAATGATGGCAATAATTTGGAAAAGTTTGTAGAAGTCCGTCTCTACGTCCTGTATAATACACGGCTCGAGGGTTTATAGCCACCCGCTCACCCGGTCACCCAAAGGTTCCTCTTCCGTTCCTGCAGTATTTACAGTGTTGGCAAAACATATGAGAAGGCAACCCATTTTTTCCTCATCGCTCGCTTTCTAAAAATGTGGCAATAGGACCTTGAGATGTTAAAGCTATTGTCAGGAGTACTATGTGACTCATGGAACATATGAACCCCCAAAAATGACAGAAAGGACCAGACACATGAAGTCATCCAAGATACAGACCATTAATGAGGAAGACATGTTTTTATTTTTAATTTTTTGGAAATGAAGTGAATCTGAAACGAACCTGAATGGGAATATCAAATAACACAAAATGTATGGTTTTAGTTTCAAATGATTAACTGAATAATTCTGTTTACTGAACATAATCATAATGCTTGAATGACCACACAGAGAAATGTTTTCCTCATTTTATTTTATTAAGAAGAACGCTGATCTTCATACATCTAAAAGACACTAGATGTACACTTTCACCAAGTTTGGATAGTGCATACAACCAAAGATACCAAAGTGCTGTTGAATCTGAATGTGAATGGCCACAGATGTTGATGCATTTTCTATAACATTAGTGCAGCTGCAAATCAAAGGATTATGATAGTGAATATAATTTTTTAATAGAGTAACAACTCATTCACAGAGACTTGTACAGTACACAATCAACAAAAAATCGTTTTTTACATCATTGATATGTTTACTGTAAGTAAATGTTCATTTAAAAGGTATGAATGGAGTCTCGAGTGTCAGTGCTTTGGTAAAACTGTAACTTTGGGTTTTCATTTTTACTTTGTGATTTGTTTCAATGACATTAAGTGTAACTATAAATAAATCTAAGTAACATAAGAGAGGATAATTGTTTTTAATTAAAAAAAAAAACTAAATAATCTACTTCATTGTAATCAATGTATTTCCATGTAATCAATTTCTAGTATTTGTCGCATAAGAGAGAATTGAATTTTTTATAAAAAAAACAAAAAACAAATAATAATTAACTTATATAATTTAATTAAATAATTGACTGCACTTTACATGGACTTGCATCACAAAACCCAGTCATGTTTTATTCCTTAAATATTACACTATTAATGTCTTAAAGCTCTGTTAAAAGAACACAGGGTGGAAAAATGATGGAAAACTTGCACATGTTCAGAGCAGAATGCCCTAAGAACACATTTTTATAGGCATTGGGGGACATTAATTTGACTCCTATGTCCGATTGGGAACAATCTTTTGTAAGAGGACAAATTGTAAAGATCTCCTAATGGAAAAGAAGATCTCATGGCAATTCGCAGAAATAGCAACAGAGCCATTTTACCACTGCAGCATCCAGGAATCGCACGCAGCTTTATTAAACTTTAATAGCTGACCTGACGTGAAACATACACGTGCAAGAGTTTTGCTATTAATTCCAAAAAGGTTAACGAGTCAAGGCCCGTTGTTAATCACAACTGATTGGGCCTGATTTTCATCAGGTTTCGTTAAGAACCAAACCAAGATCTTGAGGAAACCCAATGGAAATATGTATATCATCGCTGCAAAGTGCTTTTCCGTGAAAAATGCCTCAACACTCTTGTGGAGGAAAGATGGTGGAGGTGAACCGCGGCACATTAAACTGGCCAAACTGAAATTATGGTTAACCTCCAGATGCTTCGGTCCTTCATTCTGTAAAAACTGAGGTTGAAGAGATTAAATACAGACGCATATTTCACAGCCTGATATATACTGTTCAAATGAAATTAGAAGTATTTACACCACAGTAATTTAGAGGTCTGGATTCTGATTGGTCAGATAGTGTTGCTTTATTTTCTGCAGCAAATCATAAGTTCATATTAAAGCACTTATTTTAATACTTACTTTTCTACTGCAATGACTCATTTACACGGATGTTTCACAAAAACAGATTTTGGAAAAAAAATCATTGAGAATTTGTTTAGATTATTGATTGAATATCTTATTGAGCTGACCTTGATTAACTTTATAAATGAAAAACAAAAAGGCTGGTGAGGGAATAGCTGTTTAAGGATGCAATAAAGTAAGTATGCAAAAGAATTAGCTTGTTTCAAGTCAAGTAGTCTTTTATTGCCCTTTCAACCATATGCAGTACAGTAAACAATAAAACGAAACAGCGTTCCTGCAAGGCCAAGGTGCTACACAAAACAACATAAATGAACAAAAATAACATAAAACCTAGAACTACACAAAACTAACTAGGACACTTCATAAAGTGCACATGTCCAACATTTAATGCAAAAACAAAATAAGATGGTGTGACGGAAAACAAAATGACCTGCAGCACCAACCGGTACAGAAGATTTGTAATAGTGCAAATGGTTTCTTCATAAAATGATAAATACCGAATATCTCTTATTCCACAACCAATTTACACCATGAATAACTAGCAATTTCACTGACCACTCTTTCCCTAACCCCCATAAACCAAGTGGTATCAAAGAGTTTGGAGACTAGCTCTGTTTACAAGAATGTTTATACACAATTGCCTTCAAAATAGTCCCCTTTCACAGCAATGCAGCGCTCTCAGCGTTCTTGCCATTTCTGGAATGTGTCCTGGAAGTCTTTTTTTCGAAGCATGTCAACACCTTCTACTATTCACGCTGGATCATCGCAACTGTGTCGAAACAGCGACCTTTGAGCTGAATGTTTATCTTTGGGATGGGGGCGAGTCCGAAGGAGCCAAATCTGGCAAGTAGGGTGGGTGCGGAAGTGAGATCTTGTTGTTTCTCGTGTGAGGAGAGCTCGGTGCCAGTGTGCGCACATGGTCAGAAAAGCAGCAGTTGCACATTTCCCGATGTACACAGGACGATGACGTTTGGCACGAAGACTTATGAAGGTCAGTGCTCCCTGTGACTGTGCATGCAGCCTTGTGCTGCCATCTGTTGGCATGTTACAAAACTAGTCTCGAAACTGTACCTTGTACTGTATGATGTTTCCATGTTTCCATGTATTGTTTTTGCTTTGGGAATGTTGTCATGTACAACAACATTATCACCAACCATAAGTGTGTTAATCTGAGGTCATTACCATCTCACTTCTGTTGACTAACAACCTGCAATATGACTTTTGTATAGTCAACAATGTGTAATATTACTTATGTATAATCAACAACGTGCAGTGTTACAGTACTTAAGTACACAATCTGCAATATTATGTTTTTAACACTTTTCATAATGTACATATATTTAAAATAGAAAGTCTTTTTCTGTATTCTGCCCCATCAGAATTTAGAACTAGGTTCTACTTGGGTCTCATCAAACTAATTACCAACAAACAAATTAATTTTTAATGGACTTGAATGTTTTTTTTATTATTATTTTCTACTAAATGACCTCTGTAGCTTTCCTAACCCATAGCTCAGACATTTGAAAAATCTGAGAAATTGCTGTCACATGCAGGAAGTGGCCAGCACTTGCCAGATTTTCCTGCAGCTCTTTTGATGTTGCCGTGTCTCACTCGGTAGCCTCCCTGATAAGTTTTCTCCTTGTCCTTTCATCAATTTTGGAAGGACATCCTGTTCTTGGTAATCTTACTGCGGTGTACCATTTTCTGCACATATTGATGACGACTTTCACAATGTTCCAGGTTACATGTAATGTTTTGGAAAGTATGTTATACTCCTTTCCTGATCTTCCCTTTTCAACAATGACCTCTTGTACAAGCTTGGCAAGTTTTTTTTTTTTTTTTTTTTGTGGACCATGGCTTCAGCAGTTGGACAAAATCAAGATGTCAAAAAATCATACAAGAATAGATCGCTTTCAGGTAGTTAATCATAATTGCTTCATTCATGACAGGTGTATGAGCATTACTTTTCGAACATGAATTTAAATGTAATTCATGCTGGGCACAGTTACATTTTGTAAGTCTTTAACAATTTAAAGAGTTTAGCTGAATGTCATTTCTTGACTGTTAATGATAATCCATATCAATAACATTTTATCTTCAAACGGATTATAGCCGTCTGGCTACTTACATTTTTTTCCCAGTTTGCACATGAATTTTTTTTTTTGCTTACAAGAGATGCATAGTGGGAATAAATAAATAAATAAATAAATAAATAAATAAATAAATAAATAAATAACACTTATGGCTTTGGGAAAATGATATAAAACACTAGGAAAATAATCAATCCACAGGGTGGGCGCATTAATCACAGCATTTCGCATCAACAAAAAAAATAACAAAGTTCCCATAACTTATAACAAATTCAAATCTTCTTGATGGAAATTTGTTTGTAGAGACCTCGGGTGTACTCGGCCTGTTTAACCCGGGTCTGTGGTTAACCTTTGCCTAATGTAAAACCTGGGGTTAAAGCAAGAAACTAAGGACTTACTTAGCAGATCTCATACACACACATATACACAAGTTCATATACACACTCATTCATATTGCATTTTTCGAAAATTCCATCTTCAGAACCACTGAGATATTTATTTGCATTATTAATGTTTCTAATGGGCCCTGATGGAGTTTAATGGTCTGTCATGATAGCTTAATGATTTGTTTCTGATATTTCCTGACAGATTAATTGGATTAATCTCGCTGTATCCCTGTTGTGTTTGTTAATAATAACAAAAAAATCGCTAATTTTTCAGGTATTTCATGCAAGCTGATCTACATTAACCCGAACGTTTTATATAAATTATAGATCTTTTTAGAAAAGATAAAAATTGTTGGGTTGTTTAACCTAATATGATACACAATTTAAATAAAATGCATTTCCATAAATTCATGAAACATCATTTTAAAATGTGTTTAAAATTGACCTAAAAAAAAGGCAATTAAAAAAAACACCCAGTCGGTATCTGTTTCTTATTGTCGTTACAGACAGAGTTTTGCGTGTACAGAGCCACAGCGTGCGCACGAACCCAGGCAGAACATCAAAACCGTTACGGAGGAAAAAAAACACACAGCCGATTCGGGTTTGTAAATGTTTTATAAACGGCGAGGACTTTGGGCCAACATGGACGCCCAGGTACGACGTGTTTGCAGTGTGGTTTTCTCAAACGTATACAAACTTGCAGAGGGTCTACGGTCTGCTGCACCCTGTTTATCGCCACTTAAATCAAACTAAATGAAAACCTGCGACTCTTCAAGCCCCAGAGCATCGCCACGTCACTGAGGATGTTACACCGGTCCTCACAAACCACACTCGTTCTCAAACACCACAGTACACAACTAGTTAAGACAAGGCACTGGAGCAATGCTAGCAGGTTTGTGCGTATTGTGTATTACCCATACCTCATTGCGATATATGAGCACTGATTTCATACTATAATAATTATTAGCTGATTAGCTTACAGGCTATTATTAGCTTATTTCCTTTCCAGTCATTGGTTTTTGGAACTTTTTCTAATCTAAGCTTAAATCAGATCCATTTTTTTTAAGCAGTGACAAATTGCCATTTTAAAAAACATTCTTCTAATTAGACTTTTAAATTTTTTTCCTGAACCATAGATAAGTTTGACAAATTATGATATATTTTACTGTAATTGCGTTGCCTTTATAATCAGTTCTAACGTGGTTAATCAGAATCAGAATCAGAATCAGGTTTATTGGCCAAGTGTGTTGACACACACAAGGAATTTGGTTCCAGCTGTTAGTGACTCTCAAAGTAAGTTCGAAAGAGTCGAGTTGCTTTTTAGTTATTTTGACTGTATTGCTATTACTTTATGTTACTTTCAATACTGTTAATTACCAAACAAACAAGCTATATCAGCTAAAACATATAAAGCTCTTTAATATATGCCCTGAGATCAAATATTGATGGAATAATAAAACAAGTGGTAGAATACAGAAGAAAATAAAATAGATTTTTGGATCATTAACATGGTTCCTTGCTTATGACTGACACCAATCTGATGGGACTGTATTATTTATTTGTTTGCTTGTTTTTATGCAATAAATTAATAACCTGTTTAATTGCTTTTATACCACATAAATTTTACATTTCCCCTTTTTTTATTTGACTAAAAATCTATTTGAAATTAATAAATACATTGAGCCACTTCTAGTTACATTTAAAGTTGCAGAACATTAGTAAAACAAGCTCCTGTTGTCACTTATGTTGTTTTAGGTGCTTTAAACTGTGGTTCGCTCATTAGTCTTTCTTTTTTTTCTCTTTGTCTTCAAATAATAATAATAATAAATAGACAAAAGAAGATTCACCAAAAACTATTTTCAAACCCATGTTTTCTGATACAATATACAGTACAGACCAAAAGTTTGGAAACACCTTCTCATTCAAAGAGTTTTCTTTATTTTCATGACTATGAAAATTGTAGATTCACACTGAAGGCATCAAAACTATGAATTAACACATGTGGAATTATATATGGAATTATATACATAACAAAAAAGTGTGAAACAACTGAAAAATGTCATATTCTAGGTTCTTCAAAGTAGCCACCTTTTACTTTGATTACTGCTTTGCACACTCTTGGCATTCACTTGATGAGCTTCAAGAGGTAGTCACCTGAAATGGTCTTCCAACAGTCTTGAAGGAGTTCCCCGAGAGATGCTTGGCACTTGTTGGCCCTTTTGCCTTCACTCTGCGGTCCAGCTCACCCCTAAACCATCTCGATTGGGTTCAGGTCCGGTGACTGTGGAGGCCAGGTCATCTGGCGCAGCACCCCATCACTCTCCTTCTTGGTCAAATAGCCCTTGATGCCTTCAGTGTGAATCTACAATTTTCATAGTCATGAAAATAAAGAAAACTCTTTGAATGAGAAGGTGTGTCCAAACTTTTGGTCTGTACTGTATATATATATATATATATATATATATATATATATATATATATATATATATATATATATATATAAAGAAGATTTCACTGCATGTCGTACCCTGTATGTATGTGTATGTGACAAATAAAATTTGATTTGATTTAAATTATAGAAAATATATATAATAATATATATAAAATATAATATTATATATAAATATAAAATATATTAATAAAAAAAAAAATATATATATATATTATTTCTGAGAAATTTTAAATGCACCATGACTGAGGTGTCATCCGTAATCATAGATACATGCTATCTGCAATAAAATGATTAGGCTGTAATAACGAGTTTAATCAGCTTGTTATATTATACAATAGGATATTTATTAGAGAGAGGGAATGATGCGAGTCATAACATCTCTATATACCTTTTTAAATGGACCAAGAAACTAATTCACTAATTCCTCTATTGTGCATAGTAGTTGAGTTCACCATATGGAAAGAAGAGAGTAAAAATGATCGAATTTGGACACTGATGTAAATATCATGCGTCAGATAGGAGAGACCATAGAGGACTATTTTGTCATAATCGTTACGCCTACCCTGTATTAATATCTGTGATGTACTGTAAAACAGAAGATTATATTTGTCATGTTTATTTACCATTGTGTATTATATAAAATACATTAAATATATAATAATAAAAGAGAAATTATATTAAAAAACACTACTGTTTATTATTAATGTAAAATTGTAATCAATAATAATTACAAGTATATGAACATACATTATACAGAATATTTTTCACAGGGTTTTTGTCAGTGTACTGAAGACAAAAAACAATTAATAAATAAAAAAGATAATTAGAAGTATTTTTCAGATTGAGCTCAGGCATATGGTTTATAATTTCTGCTGAATTTTAAAAGCTTTAAAATCCTTTATATTTGTGGTTGTTGTTCCATTAAATAATATGAACTGTTTGAGTGGACTTAAAAAAATGATATCATTTGAATATATATCAGATGTGGTGCTGCACCACTGCACCACGCTGTCTGACATCCTCCAGCACTGCTCGACTGGTACCACCTTCTCTCTTCTCTCTTCTCTGTTCTGGCACCGAGGTGGTGGAATGAACTTCCCCTAGATGTCCGTACAGCAGAGTCCCTGATTATCTTCAAGTGACGACTGAAGACCTACCTCTTCCTGAAATACCTAAATTAGCACTTTCCAAGTTTTTAGAATTCGAGTTATATTTATATTGAGTTTGTAATCTTGCGTACCAGTGTAGATTTATTCATTACTAGAGATTTAAAGCACTTTTGTACGTCACTCTGGATAAGGGCGTCTGCTAAATGCCGCAAATGTAATGTAATGTAATGTCTGAGTCAAAAGTCAAATATACATTTGTATAAACAAGAAATATTTAAAAAAAAATGTATACACCATGACCCTGCTGAACCTGAATATACTGAAACTGTTAAACCTGTTGAATATACTGCAAATCTTTTTTAACAAGTACTATACAAATAAAAAAAATATGTGTAATTCATTCATTTAATAAAGATTTTGTGCAAAATATGATATGTAAATGCAGAAATTTTATATCATTTAAAGCATCTTCTATTTGGAATAATAATTACAAAACACAGAACACTGGCTATTATCAAAGTAAAAAAAAAATAAAAAATACTAATAATAATATATATATTACACACACACACACACACACACACACACACACACACACACACACACACACACACACACACACACACACACCGGCATTAGGAACACAATTCCGTTTATTAGAAATGCAGTCGGTCAGCTGAGACATGTTTAGTGGCACTGGAGCTAATGCTACTAACAATGGAAATGTATAGCCAAGTGTTTTTCATTGCAAAACACTTGGCTGTACATGCAAAAATATTGCAGTATGGCATTTCACAGGGTTCTGTTTCAGTCCCAATAACAATCCTATTTTATTTCCAGATGCCTGGATGTCTACTTTGTAATTTGCATTTGCACTGATGACACAAGCTAACAAGTCACAGAAACTTGACTTACACTGATTAAAAAACATCTGTGTTAATACTGAAACAGCAACAGTGGGGATTGTGTGTATATAAAAGGTAGTATATAGATAATGTGTCTCATAATGTGCATGTTTTTATTAAACTTTCGTTATTACAGTTTCATGCACTGACTTTGTCTAAATTGTGGTTTTTCATATAAAAAAAAAATGAATCCTTATTCCTTAGTATGAATAACAGCTTTACACACTTTTGGCATTCAGACACTTTGTTTCTTCAAACATTCAGCTGAAAATCTTTGTCGTTCATCTTTTAAAACTTGCCTAAGGTGTTGTTCTCTAGTTTTCTTTCTTTCTTGTGATTCACTTCATCCCAGAGCAGTTTAATAGGATTTAGGTGTGGTGACTGAGTAAGCCTTTCCATCATAGATAACACTTCAGCTTAATATTTACTCTCTAAATAATGCCTACAGAATTCGGATGTATGCTTTGGCTCATTGTCTTGTTGTCTGGTGAAGTCAGTTCCAATTAGCCATAGTCCAGGAGGAACTGCATTGAATTATGGAATGTTAGCCATGTTGGTTTAGTTTAATATAACTATAAATCATAAATCTCCAATCTTCCCGACTCTAAAACAACTCCAAACTATCAATTTTCCACCTCCATGTTTGAGTGTGGATGTGAGGCAGTCTGGTAACATCTCTCCTGTTCTCTGTCTTACATAAGTCCTTCTGTTCGAGACAAAATTGTCCAATTTGTACTCATCTGTTTACAGAACTTTTCCAGTCATTCACTGTCCAATTCTTGTGTGTTTTTGCCTTTACTTAGTTTGTTGCATAGAAACAAATGGAACTTGCACGTGTCTCAAAAACCGTAAAAGACTCCAAACCTTTGACAGACGTTGTATATTAACTATAATCAAATAGAAATAATTCATCCAAAAAGAGAAATTTTGTTAGCCATTACATTATTACGATAAAATGCTATCGAATGACTCTCTGCTTTTTCTGTATTGCTTAACCGAAATTGTATTTCAATCTAAACACCAAAAAAATATATATTTTTTTATAGATCCACAATCCAGTTCACAACTCGCACCTGATTCCACCAGTTTAGCTGATCTTCTGTTTCGAGTGAGTGTGTCGAAACAGAGTGTGTGTCCTGGAGGCCTTTTGGTGTATTTTTATGTGTTGTTTTGTTTTTTTACTCAAGAATAATGCTAATTTTAAGCCATTTATCTATTTTAGATTTTATCAATGGATCATTGATTTGGAAAGTACTGATTCAACACACACACACACACACACACACACACACACACACACACACACACACACAGAGTTTTCTTTGTAGCAGTCATATTTAGTTTTGTTTCTATTTGTTCTCCATTGATGTGATCCAGCACTAACCATTTCCTGGTGACAGAAGATCATCTAGCTGCTTTGGTAAATGAGTGCTCTTGTAAGCACTTGCGGCCATTCACCCATCCTGCCTTTCTGTCTATATCCAGATCTTTCTTTCTCTATGCTTCTTTTTTTACATAATATGTGCTCACTCTCGGATTAGATTAGCAAAGCAAGTCAACTGTATTAGCTACACACACTTATTAAAGGCACTGCTACTTCCTCTTCAGCCTGATTTTTCTTTGTAATGTCTCTTTGCACATTTAATTGGAGGTTGTATATGACAGGATAGGATGGAACCATGGCTATAATTTGATTACATAAGAGGTAATACCTGGACCTGAAGCTGTAAATGGGGATTTGTAGAAACATCAGACGACGCATGTAAAAGGATTGGCCAGAGGGATCATTCAAGTCACTTGTTTGGATGTGGCACTTACAGCAAAATGTACATTTGCATAGAAGTGAGACAGTTCACACATAGAAAAGTATGCTTTCTTAAATACTTTTTATGTTAAAGATCTATGAAATTACTGGGTAACACTTTAAGAATGGATTTTGACTGAATACAGTAGCTCAGGACCACAGGTTACATCACAGCACACCTTAGCAATGATGAACTGTAATGAATGGACATCTGGTGCCACCCACGTGAGGATGGGTTCCCTTTTGAGTCTGGTTCCTATCAAGGTTTCTTCCCCATGCCAACTCAGGGAGTTTTTTCTTGCCACAATCGCCACTGGCTCACTCATTACGGGCAAACTTACAATTATAAGGAAGAAACTTTTTTATTAACATTTTTTTATTACTTCTTAATCTGTGTAAAGCTGCATGGAGACAATTTTCATTGTTAAAAGCACTATCCAATTAAAATTAATTGAATTGAAAATAGCATATCTGAATTTAACTAGTATACAATTCGAACAATTTTCAGTGGCTAATATGACAGGTAAGTCTACCTTCCAGAAACACTTAAACTAGAACATACTTTTCCTGTTCAGTATTTATGTATTTAAAAAAAACTAACAGTGTGCTATATTCCATACAACAAAGTTTAAGCTAATGGCATACTAAGGTTGAAACCTAAAGAACCAGTGTTGGTGTATTAAATAGAGACTTCAAAGCACTTTTGTGTATTGGTCTGGTTCAGGGCATCTGCTTTATGGGGTAAATGTAAATGTATTTTAGCATCCAGTTCAGACCTTATATACAAGCTCCACATTCAGATTTTAGACCACACCCCCTACTCCAATGCAGAGGTTGAATGTAATAGAGCTTTGACTACTTTTAGATCTTTGGCGTCCTTGTCTATAAAGGGTCAATCATACAGTTATTTGTAACAGCAAGCATGTCCTGTCTTATCGACAATGAACAGGACACTGTTGATGCTTTTTTTTCAAAATTGCTGTAATATCTTATTAGTCTATTCAATATCTGTTTGTCTGATTGGCTGACACCATATGACAGAAACCAGGCTTTGCGCTTCGAGAGACTCCGCAACCTTTTTTGCTAAACCCGCAAACACGTTATTGTACTTCTCTTCACGAGATGACTCAACGCCTAAAATATGTTCCGTTTGTGTTGTTTTTTACGGGGACATGTGCCACCCAGACATCAACAGCAAAAGTCAAGCAGAGCGGCAGCACCGACGACGGCCGTCTATAACACAATCTCCGCTAAACTAGTCATGCTAATTTATCACTTATTCGTCGACCTCCATGAACTACGTACAGTGTGATGATGTAGACGTTGTGCTCCTGATATACTCGCAGAAGGAATTTTATTGTGCTCCTTTGTGTATAATACAGTGAGAGCAGTAAACCGGGACACAAGTTTCGCTGTAAGTTTTCAGCCCTGTGAGAGGTTCATGAGGAACATGTGTCATTACTGTTATTATGAACTCCTGAACGCAGACTGCCACCAAATTGCATCCAGACTGCACTCCATATCCTCTGAATCTGCATCCATGTTCATCCTGGAATAGAGGATGACCTAAGAGTGGGTTTTAATCCTGTTCTTGACATGGCTTTCAGACTGAAGTGACACCTCATTAAAACACACACTGAACATTAAGGTTCATAACACCAGGGACAAATTCATCACTGAACATGAAGCAGTTTCAGGTCAGGATTTAAAGATGAATGTCCTGGTTCACTGTGCAGCACCCGTTTACTAAGTAAGTAATAAACACCTTTAGCTCACAGTGATAATGTAGTGTTACATAACATTGCTCACAGCAACCAATAGCTGATCACAACCATTCAGTTGTAGAAGTTATGGAAAAAAAAAATTGAGGGAGGTCATTATTTTTTAACACGATTTTTATAAACAAAGCCATATTAGCATATCTAAGAAATGCATGGAGTGTACGTTTGTGTGGATTTGGTGGACGCTCTTATCCATAGTGACTTACAATTATATAATTCATACAAATTAGCAGCTATAGGTTTAAGAGCCTTCCTCAGGGGCCCAGGAATGTTAAATAGGTGTGGCTGTGATTTGAACTGAGATTTTACAAATGCCTATCCAAAGTCCAACGCCTTAACCACAATTATACGACCTCATACATTACAGTGATGTCCTTTCACATATCACAGCTTGTTAGGAAGCTTGAGCGTAGGGTCAGCCATAATGCAAAATTCAGGGGGGACCTGAGTGTGAGAAAGACAGGGTGAGAAACATGGATTTACTTAAAAAATGATGTATATGAGGTTTAAGTCGAGCGTGGAGTGTATATCTGCATGGATATGAGCAGACCATAAACAGATAGGCATATAACTGGAAGTGGTTTAGTCTATACAAGACAGGGACAATGTGTTCTGTTTTGGAGGAGAGAATGGAGGGTAGAGGAAATATCGGTGTCCTTGTTGCCCCCATGTGTTTTATGTTATATGCACACACATACACAAAGAGAGAGAGAAGGATGGCATCGGTGCACCATACAGCTCCACATGGGAAAGCTTTTTAGAGCAGAGGCGTGTGAAAGGCATTAAAATCCCAGGCCTAATAAACCGGTTATTTATAGGACTGTAACGGGTTTGTAGTTTGTCTTGAACTAACCCCAAAAAAAAAAAAGAACAGAGACACTCAATCCGTGGTGAAGCACTTAACACAGAGAGGAACTCTCCAGAACACACAACACCTATCCGGGTGTCTCACGGCACCGCTCACCATCCCCAACATGCCATTCTACAGTCCTCTCCACCACATAAAAGACAGGAGGCTTATTAAAAATTTGACACAAAAAATTAGAGTTTGCGGTCGAGGGCTTAAAAAAGACAAGGAGAAAATTCTCACAAATATGCTTTCTGATGTCATTGGAAAAAATTGACAGCATCCTCAAATCCGTAACACTCGAGATGACAGACAAATGTTTCACTTGCTTGTTAAATATTGAAATAAAAAAAATGACAAGGGGAAAATGTGAGTCTCACAATGTCACTTTATAGATTTGTAAATATAATTTTCTATTACACAGTTTATTTATTGTTTAAATAATAAGATAAGATTTGATATTTCCATTCGACATTTTGTTCCACTCGATTTTGGAGTGTGCTGGTGGAGATTTGTTTTATTCCACCACAAGGCTGTTGGTAAAGTCAGGTGCTGATGTAGGTGAGGTGAGAAGGCCTGTGGTACAGTCAGCATTCCAATTCTTCTCAAAGGTTCTAACAGGGTTGAGTTTAGAGCTCTGTAGCAGCCACTCAAGATCTTCCTCTGCAACCCATGTAAACTGTATCTTCAGAGTGCTGGCATTGTGCACTGGGGCATTGTCATACTGGAACAGGTTTGGATCTTCTAGTTCAAATAAAGGGAAAATTAACATCCTGTGTAATTGTCTGTCTCCAACTTTGTGGTAACAGTTGTAATCACATATGGGTGGAAAAGCCAGGTGTCCCTTTTGTCGAGGCAAATTTGGATGCGTCAGTTGCTTCCGAATTAAAATGTTAACATAAACATCCAACTTTAATCAGTCTCATCTTTTCAAAACACCATGTTTTTCATGTTTGTTTGTGCCAACAGTCTGACTGTCTAAGTTTGCTTCATGAAGAACCCTAAACACTTGTCTCTGTCATCATGGCTTGTACACCATTTGCTAAACAGAATTTAATGTGTGGTATCCGTTTAACCATGTAGGGAAGCATCAATAATGATTATGCTATCAAGTATGGGTCTGATGCTGAGCTCATTTACTCATAAACATAGCCAATACAATATCCAGTACCAGATGATATAAGTTTATGCTAGTCTTGCTAACAACACGAAATGACAGCAATCTGGACCGAAAAAAATGTCTACAACGCTAGTGGATGAAAATAACAGCTTTTCTGTTCCAGTGTGTTGTTTCTGGCGATCAGACGCTACAATTCATCAACGGTAAAAGATTCTGCTAAAATGGAAGCAAAATGGTAGTTGTAATGTACAGCTGTACAGAAATGCTTTACTGAAATAAAACAAAACCCGCTCTTGTACGTAACTACCTAATATTAAGCTAGTGGGTACACTTAATTTTTAATTAAAAACATCTCGCTAACTTTATAAAGAGCAAGACAATATAAACCATGGAAACAATACCAGACTCAATGACTCAACGTAACAAAACCGAACTTGTGCTCAGAATGGACTGGAGAGGAATACAAGTGAAATAATTAATACAGAATAAAACTAATACTAAATACCTAAACTAAACTAAAAACAAATTAATAAAGATATTGACTTGCAAGGAAATATCAAATCCTTGTATTATGTTTCATGGAAAAAGGGCAAAATTTGGTGTGTGCATAGGTTTTGCACATGTTTTGTAGGACTTCTTTGGGATTTTTGTCATAATACTTCAAAAAAATATTTCAAGATGTTAAACTAATGAGAATTTTTAACCAAATTTGAGCATTTCTGGCTCAACAGGACTTGCCACCCTAAGAAAACCATCTTCACATTGTGAATTTAGTGGACAGATTGCATAAAAGACTAGCATTGTTTTAGACAATATCACCAAAGCACATATTCATTTTAATTTCACAAACTGTCTAACCGAACAATTCAAGGTTTGTTGGAGGATTTTGTAAAGAAATCCAATACCTGAGCTACAATTTCCCCATTGTAATGGAGCTTAAATAACACAATGTTCCTGTTTTCCTATTATGAAATCGAAATTGCTAAACCCTTCGCTGGATACACGACAATTCTTACGTATGTACAATCAGTAGTGTGTTCCTCTCGTATAATAGAACACACTACATGACCCGTAGGATTATTCTCATTAAAAATAAATCTGTCAAAGGCATTGTGGAGAATCTTATACTATGTGAAAGTAATGGGTTTTTCCAAAGGATTAATCATTTTATGAAGAGACTTTGTCATAGATTACAGAAAAAAAAACAAAAAAACGCTATACTCTTCACATCTACCTCACATCTGCTTGTATAAAAAATAAGTTTGACCTCTCGTTCACCATGATATGAAAAATAGTCACTTTATGTGTGTGCTGGGGCGCTCATGCTCATTTCAAATGCAAAATGCTAGAGAATGGCTGAAGATGCCGGCTGACAGCTCAGCACAGGCGATGTATTCAGTATGAGCCAAAGCTCCTTCTGCCTGGTGATTATTACGTTTTTTAACCCACATTTATGCCCACACTGATCAATACCACATTTCAACCTGTCAGGTCTCATTCAGTGCGGGAGAATGTGCACTATATTAACCTCAAACATCTTCGGGTGCATTAACAAGAACTTTTCACAAACCCTATTGACAAATCACCCCTCACGTGCCAAATCCTGTTTGCTAATCTTTTTTTTTTTTTGTTTCCGTAATTCGTGCCATTTTCATCTTCTTGTTTGAACCCAACAGCACGTGAAGCTGGAGCTAATTTACCCCCACGTTCCTTCATTTATATGTAGAACTCAAGACCTCAGGCTCTAATCCACAGCTATTTCTTTTTCCCCGTACTGAAAGAACGATGCGTGTCAGAGTCCCTCCATCACTGCAGTTCTGTTCGGAAGAAAACCAAAGCTACGTTCAGCATCATTTGTTTCCATCATCCTGATCTGCTGCTCAGTGCTCGTTTTTAATGCAGTTTCCTATAATCCAGAATACAAGTTGCTTTCCAGCTCAGCTTGTGTAACTAACAGAAGAGAGCGGAATAAAATATGAAATAGATAATGCACCTAAAATAAAAATGTGGACCGAAAATGTAGAAGACTTGAGATGCATTGTATTCTAAAACTAGAGGAAAAGAATTGCTGGCTCATGATTATTCACCAACTTGAAATTTTCAGTTCGGAACTCAACTGGGAAGTCAAATAGACTGAATTGTTATTTGATGTTTTAAATTCACACAAAAAATTTCTAAATCTTTGCCCAAACATGTATGATTTTACCCTGAAAACAACAGTGTGTGCACAGTGGTGATAGCATACTGTGAGTATTTTCGTTAGTGTATTGATTGTTTTTCGGACTAATTTGACTTAACTTGCACTTAACTGATTTACCTTTTTTAAATAATGGATTTAGAGTTGCTATATCTGATGCGATATATTTTTTTATAAGCCAACCCTAAATTATATTTTTTACTTCATCATCAAGATGTTTATATTAACCCAACCATTAGGGTTGCACAAGCAAGTGTACTCTTAGTGCCGGTCCCAAGCCCGGATAAATGCGGAGGGTTGCGTTAGGAAGGGATCCATCGTAAAAAATGTTCCAAATCAAATATTTGGATCACGAATCAGAAATTCATACCGGATCCGATGCCCGGGTTACCAAGGACCGCCATAGGTATTGTTAGCCAACATTGTACTGGTGGAAATTGGACTACTGTTCGCCAAAGGAGAAGTAAAGAAGGAAGACATTTACAGAGACAGCAGCGAAAGGAGATGTGGAGGAGAGTGGAGGTTTGGAGTAAAGGAGTTTTGGAGCGAAAGGAGTTGTGGTATTGGATGAGGAAGTCAGGTGTGTTAGAGAAGTATGTGAAGGTGGTGCATGAGGACAGTGTGACAGCAGTGAAGTGTGCAGTAGGATCGACAAACAGGTTCAAGGTGGAGGTTGGACTGCATCAAGGACTTTTCCTGTTTGCAGTGGTGATAGACAGGTTGACGGATTTGTTGATGATATTGCGGTTTGTGGTGAGAGTAGGGAGCAAGAGCCTGGAGAGGTGGAGGTACATGCTGGAGAGAAGGGGAATGAAAGTCAGTAGGAGTAAGACAGATTTCATGTGTGTGAATGAGAGGGAGGGCAGTGGAGTGGTGCAGAAGGTGGAGGAGTTCAGGTACAGTACCTGGGGTCAACAGTACAAAGTAATGAGAGTGCAGGCAGGATGGAGTGGGAGGAGAGGAGTGGCAGGAGTGATTTGTGATAGAAGGGTATCTGCAAGAGTGAAAGGGAAAGTTTTTAGGACTGTGGTGAGACCTGCGATGTTGTATGATTTAGAGACAGTGGCATTGACTAAAATACAGGAGGTGGAGCTGGAGGTGGAAGAGAAAGAAGAAGAAAAATCAAGATGTTTATATATGTTTTTAACAAACTCTTGGTGCTTCAGAAACAGTTGTAATTATAACACTTGAATTGTTCACAGGTTGAGTTAATTTTATGAGTTATATCACTTTTGGTAGAAACTAATTTAGAACTCAAGAAATTGTAGAAGTAATCAAAGATTCTCATGCTTTTACCACTACCACCATCTTTTAAGTTTATGTTCTTTATTATACACAACACTGCATAATAGTGCACTCTTAGAAAACTGTGAACCTTTATACTGCTTCTCTTTTCCCTTTAAGTGTTCCCTCTGAGGGAGGGGTTCAGGGATTCCTATAAAATTAGAACCCTTATTAGAAGCCAAGAAGCCTTAATTAATAATGGTCTTCTAAAACATAAACCTTCACAGACCCCACCATTGAATTTATTTATGTAGGCACATTATTTAGTAACCAGATGTTTTCATTTGTTTTTTTAAACTTATTTATTCCATTAATTTCTTGTTCACGATTAAAATAGTAGGGTGTAGTTTCCAAATCCATTTTCCAATTTCAACCAAATAACAACAATCCCAGCTGTGCTTTACAGACCCCTCTTTGAGATCCCTTGTCATTAGGAATCCTTGGAGAACCCCTTGTTCTAGGACTGTTTCTCAAACCGAAAAAAATAAGGCTGGTTGGAGAGTGTTGTGGTGGATCCAAAGTCATTCCCAGAAACAGAAGTATGAGAATCCGGAATACACCCAGGATTGACCAGTTTATCAAAGACACATTCACACGTAGGACGTTACCAGTGCTACTATCATGTAGTTGGTAAGAAACTGGAGTAGCAGGAAGAAACCCAAGAGATGTTTGCGGAGAAGTTTAAAATTCATGCCTTTCAAAGCTTTCTACCTGATTAATGTTTTTACCTTTAATTCTTGACTTGCTCCCTTTAGCCCAGGCAGATAACTTTGGAGCAGTAGCAGCAAACTTTCCAGATAGTTTGCAATAGTTCTTTCTTTTATATATTTTTTTATTCTACACAGAACACGTAGCTGTGCACTTTAGGAGCACGATTGTTGTCCTTTTATCTTTGGCTTTTGATTTGAGCAGAAGTATGTGTGGACTATGAGACAGCGGAAAACTGAGGTTGAGGTGTAGGCCACACTTTCATCAGGATGTCTGTGTCTATGATGCCAGATCATCATCATCATCATCATCATCATCATCATTTGCTCTAATAAAAATTTCCCACTTTCTTATTTTTTTGTCTTATTTTGCGTAAAAGTGAATGCATTTTAGCCATAAAACGTGTTTCTTTAGGCACTGTGCTTGGGCATTATTAACAGTGATGGGGATTTTCCCTCCTGAAAGAATTTCATGAACATTTCGTTGAACTCTTTCAGCGTGGTTGGCTTTAGAGCTACAATTTCGTTTTTATCTAAATTTTTTTCCATGAGTAATGAAACACCTTTAGTAGTCTTTTCTCAGATATTTTTCTTTGGTTCAACTTTGGCAATAATTCAGAAAAAGATAAAGATAAACTGAAAATTCTAACTAACCTACTAACTAATTAACTTCAAGCAAAGACCAGTGCTTTAAATATGATGAAAATATCCAAACTGAAAAAACACCCGCTTGATTCTCTTTTCTAACTCATAATATAGTATCTTGTGTAATATAAGAACCTGAAACTGAAATGTAGGATTAACTGGTGGCTTTATGTCATAAATCTGCACAAAATAACCCATGATACAAAAACATGGTGGGAAAAAAAAATGTGTAGAATGATTAACATGTAAAAAGTAAAAATGTATAAATATTCATAGTATATTTTCTCTATCAGTTCTGAAGCTTCGAAAGCATCAGAAGTCACATCGTTTTTTTGTCTCTAATTTGATTTTCACCCACCCATCATAGGACAGCCATCACCCTGAGATATTTTGAAGTGCTTCCCCTGAGACTCATGAAGCCAGAAATGCTGTTCAGATTGCTGCTCATGCTGCATCAGAGGGCACTACAGCGTAAGGCCTAGGATTGATGAACATTCCTGTAATTGGCACTAGAAAAAGAATGTAGAAAGAAAGGACCACACAGAAAATATGGCAATTTATGTTTTTGCCATCACAGGGGTGTGATAACGATTTTCTTTTGCGACATCATGGAGCCTGGAAGTCACGTAATTAGTTGAAGAGGGTTGAGTAATTAAAGTGATATAGTGATGTGACGTTCAGGATCGGGTCGGATCTGTATACAGACTCATTTAGGTCAAAACTGAGGGCTGACTCACAACCATGAGCTGTTTTCATCCTTTTGTTTTGTAGATGGGAGCAACCCCATTACTCACTCTCTAACACTGAATTTCAGTAAGGGCTTTATTCTGGATAGGGTGGTGCTGGAACTGGAGTCTATCCCGGGAACATTGGGCATCAGGTGGGAATACACTATGGGTGGCAAGTCAGTTCATCACATACACGAACACTTTATATTTGGGTGATTGCATTTTGGCACTCCTGCTACTATTGTGTTTGTTGGAGATGTGAAGAAACCAGAAAACCCAGAGGAAACCCACAAATGTTGTAGCACTTGCACAATAAACATGCTTCCAAGGAAACTTAATATTTCCTAAAACAATTTCAGTCATTGTCAAGCAAAGTGGAACAAATCCTGGACAAATACTGGAGTTGTTTTCTGATCCAGTTCTCTGGAAAGAGCCAGTTCAACTAACTAAGTAACTATGTGGCAGTAACCTTTCCGCCTATTTTTCACGAAAGAACTTTAACCTTGTTCTCCTCGATACTCTAACCTGTGGCCTGTGTTAACACCTGAGATGACCACCTAAAACATTAGATATAAAGTGAATGCAAACTGCCCCCTAGTGGTTAGAATGTCTGCCATATAAAGCCACCACACACACACACACACACACACACACACACACACTTGTTTAACTATTCTTTTTATTGTAGGGGTTTTTTTTGTGTCTAGAAATAAATAAAAATTAATAAATTATTCTTTTTGTGGACAAATGACAATATTACTGAGAAAATGTTACTGACAAAACGTCCGTTAATGATGGCTTTTTATTTTTATTGTTATTATTATTATTATTATTATTATTATTATTAATTTTATTTCATAATTACATTTTTCATTTCAATACCATTTATATATATATATATATATATATATATATATATATATATATATATATATATATATATATATATATATAAAACTTGGAAAACCAAAAAGTACAACTTATACAACTTTACAAATCCAATCACTTATCCTGTTGTTTCTATATAAAATAATTTTGTATATAAAAAATCTTTTAAAAAAAACTGTATTTTAAGTAATGTATGTAAAAAAAAAATCACAGCGTGAGCATCTTTTCCAGCAATAAATCTCAGAACTGGTGCATAGACTTAACATTGTACTAAACAATGTTGAGGATTTTATTTAAAATATTCTGCAGCAATAGAAGCCACTGAATTCTCCTAAAAAGTGAATTAAATTTATTTAAATTAATCTTTAGGATGTTCAGAAATCCATTCTTGGGGTTTTCTTGCATTTTCTTTTTATTAATGGACTTTATTGAAACACTCCACTCACGTTACGTCTCAAGACTCAGCCTTTGATCAGTCAGAGAAAAGGAAATTGGTCAGAGGGAGTGATTGATACGATGGTCTTAAGGAAGGAATAGGGGAGGGAGGGAAAGATGGAGGGAAGGAAGCAGGGAGGGAGAAGAGGGAGAGCATTACGCAGGTTGCAATGACATCACCCTCATTAGACTATAAAACTGTGAGGAGAGCAGCAAGGGGGTTTAGAGTAGAGCTGGAGCTCTTTGAGGAACACACAGTGAGATCTTTTCTTGTTTGTTTTGGTTTGGTGTTTTTTTTTGTAAAAAATAAAAAAGAGAATCTTTATTAGAAGTCAGGATGAATGTCTTGCAGCTGGTGGCTTGTGGACTAATGCTGAGTCTTGTGTTGGTCAGAACAGAGGCGAGACCCACAACACCGAGCCAGCACAAGGTGAGACTTTTGGGGTCTGTTTTGTTTTCGAGAAAAGTTCAGTTTAGAAATCTCGAGGGTGTTTCATTCATCCTAGAAATTTTCGTTCATCCGAAGAGTTGTTTTTAGTCCTCCGATTGGTTTAGATGATGCAAATGCAGTACACTTTTTATTTGCAATACTGCAGTAATTTTGTAATGTAATTCTATAAAAATTGCTTCATGTAATATTTCATGCAATGACATGCTGAGAGATGCTCTGGATCTGTGCAGAACATTTCCCCACTTTCAGCACTTTTTATAAATCCTTAGTAAAGAATTGATTCTAATATTCAGTCTGGAAAGTGCAGGGAACTCTATCATTTTGCACTCATTTCTTATTAAACGGCACTTTCACATACAGTAGATCAATCTGCTTGAGAACATTGCAGGACTTCATTGCATGAATTCAGTATCATTGCTTACTTCTGCAATAATAGGACCCTTACTAAATCCCTTTGGTGCATGTGTGTGTGTTTGTGTGTTTCAGGCTCTGGAAGCTCTGTTTGGAGAAGAGCTGGCGGATTTTCTGGCTTCAGGTGAACGCAGGATGCGACTGCTAAGGGAACTCCGCACGGACACTCGCGCCAAGGGCATGTGGGCACGCTTCGTTAATGACCAGAACGGCGCAAGGAGGCAAAAATCTGGAAATAAGAAAGGAGGAAGCACCACCAGAAGCGGCTGCTTCGGACACAAGATGGACAGAATAGGCACCATCAGTGGGATGGGCTGCCAACCAGCATATTACCCGTCCACAAATAACCTCTCCTGGTACGTCTGGGTTCAGTCAGTGAATACAAAATTGGGTGTAGGTCAATATTAGGGGACATACTGAGTTACATCCTTTTCAATCGTTTTTAGAACTTGTTCATGAAAAACAAAAAGAAATGTATTCTTTTTTCTTCTCCAACAAAATCTAACAATATTTATTACTTATTTTTCATTATTATTATGATTTTGTTCATTAATATTTTATACACAATGTATACATCGTGCACATTGGTTTTATATTTATATCACATTTATCATTTTAGTTTTTATATAATTACGCTTAGAAATCTAAAGTACAAAAAAATAGTGATGCCAAATTTACCGATAAGACCAAGCAGTCATCATGCTGTTATTTTGTGTTTCACAAGTTTGATATCCAACATTTAAAGTTGACAGATCTACAGTATGTAATCGAAACAGGCAAAAAAATAAATAAGTCAATGCAAGACATCATCATAAAAGTAAAAAAGCTCTGCTGAGATGTTTCCACTGGTCTGTAACTCACATGCAGGAAATCCACACTTCACTCACAGAAACGCTGAACATGAAAGAGTAGAAAGTGAACAATTATGACATCATTGCACAGGCTTGCTATTTTTCCCCCAACGTTCACTGCGTGTTTAAACACAGATTCGAATAAAGACTCACACAAGATGCATCATGTGTAAAAAAAAAACCGTGACTGACAGCATGTATTACGCAATATTTACATGCCTTAACAATAATCATGCTTGTCTTTTTTTTTTCCCTCTTTCAGAGTATTTGCCAAGATGACGAGTTTTCGGACATTGGTGACTTTATCCTTTTTGAGGAAAAGCCTTTGAAAAAATGAACGGAAAAAAGAGCCGGATTGTCGGTACGAAAGCTGCAAAGATCGAGCGCTTTGTGGAAAATAATGTAATCGTCATAAATGTAAAAAAAAAACAAAAAACCCCATCATCACAGTGACATCACAAGATGGCGGAGGACGGAGTAAAAAAAAAAATGTGCGAAGCTGTATATTGTCGCTGCTGCTGTACATTCATGTACTTCATTCCTGCATAAAATGTATTTATGTTAAAAAAAAAACTATTTATATGTTTATAAAAAAGAGATATTTATAAATGAATTTTATTTATGTAACATTTTCACATGAATGCAAACTGCAGGCCAATTCTGTTTGTAACTTTTGTTTTGTCTTGAATAGTTGTACATGATTTAAAAATGATTAAAAAATCATGCATAACTCATTCGTCTGAAGGATTTATGACATTTATATATATCTTTTTGTATATATTATAGTATGCTATATTACATTATTATATTATATTATATTATATTATATTATATTATATTATATTATATTATATTATACACCACACTGGATTTTTTTAGGCTTTTACAGTACAGTAAAAGTCTCTATTTAATGACTGATTTGCTAAAAAAGCATTTATTAATAAAAGGGTTTTAAAGGACAGTGACAAGTAAAACTAAAAAATTCAAAAACTGACAAGATTTTAGCAACAAAATGCAGAAAATTGTGACTCTGACACTAAATGCTTAACCATATCAAGTAAAGCTTAAATAAAAATACATTCTCCAATACATTCAAACACTATTACCTATGAAATAATGCCAAAATTCATGCTTTCACTCGGAGGTTAATGATTTCAGAACATGTTGTTCAAGGAGAAATTTGGTTTCATCTTATACCGCAGAAATTTGACATTAATATATTTCTTATTGTTAATATATCATTTATTTATTATTACATAATAACTGAAGAATGATGTTCAATTTATTTATAAAATTCTTTTCTGGAACTTTCATTATAGCAGATGTATAAAGCTATAAAGTTCCCTCACCAACCTCTCTTAGTTTTGTCTTCTGAAGTTGAATATAAAAAATAAAAACTTTTGGTTAGGTTAATTATACAGAGGTATGAAAGTAGAACTGAAATAGACAATGTTACTTGTGATCTCATGTTCCGGGCTTCAATACTAAATTACTTTCAACTAATTATAGCAATTAGCTGGGCAACATAGCTCATTCTGGTTAGCTAAGTGCTAGGACAGAAGTGATTTTTCTAAGCTTTTTGTTGTCTGAATGCATCGACTTATACTAGCAGGACTAAACCTTCTAGAACCTAAAGTCTCTGAAAGCAAGATCTGGTGCCATTTACAGACAGAAAGTTTCTGACACACTCGGCTAAATTCAGCTTTGCCTAGCCTTGCTATACCTGGTAGCCCCATTATTCCATCTGCAGAATGATTTAAAAGCACTCTCCAGGATGTAGAGTCTCTCTGGCTGGGCCAAAAGCGACCATAAAGACTAGAAAACATCAGCATGACCTCAGAGGCTTCACCACAAGAGGCTAACCACTGCAAAACCTCAGGAGCAGGAAGAGCAGATTACTGGTGTTCTAGAAAATACATTAGAGATCTGGTGCAAAGTTCTAGAGTGCCTTCACACTTGTTAAACCACAGCACTGTTGAATTCTGGATTCTGATTAGACAGAAGGTGTCGATTAATATTCTTTAACAAATACCAAAATAATGAAAAAAAAATAGCATTTTTACATTGTTATATCTATAGCTTCAGCTAACTAACACGGAACTGCACATCTGATGCTTCACATAAACGTGTTAGTGTATCTGGTGACATGTGACAGAGAGCGCTGATCTATTAATGGACAGAGTCTCCAGTGTTAGTGTTTGTTTACTGGTTTAGGTTTTCCAAAATCTTCAGGACGAAAATGAATGAGGTTTATGCTTTTTAACATTGAAAACTATTAATTTTAAAAGAGATAAAAAAGTGAGGTAGGTGAGTTTATAGCTGCTATAATGTAAGTGAGAACAGGTACTACCTTCAATAATTGTTGACAGCTATTTGAATGATGTGCAAAATCAGTACTAAGAGATGAGCACAATTTGGGTTACTGGATTTTCCACAGCAAACCAACACCTGTATAACCTCAAACATGTGGAGATCTCAGAACAAAACACTTTCACTGCCAGCATAATAGTTAAGAAAATGCCCTATGGATCAGTCTGATTTTTGCCACGAAGTAAATAAGGTGAACTAATAAAGGGGAAGATGATTCATGTTTGGATGTGTGAAAAATGGTAGCATCCTAGTACTGACTGTATCTATAATTCATTTCTTATGAACATCTTTTATGGTGTATATTTTGTGCTGGAAATTTCCATTCAAAACATCTCGAACTCTAATAAAGTAGAGAGTAAATATCCTCACATTAAGGCTGCTCACGTCATGGTTTTATTTCACTTGCAGAAAAAGTATTTGGTTACTCTTGTATCGTCAATCTGTGGAAATAAAATCCTGCTCACCTTGAAATTCCTACTCAGAAAACTGTAAAGGTCTAATGTCAACAAGGCTCCTCAAACCATTATCAGTAAATAAAATATCTGTTACTACTACCTTAAAAGTTCATATTTTAATTATTATTTACTTTTGATCAATCAAAACTGTACGATAAACAGTGTTCCTACAGTTTTGTAAAAGAAAATACATCCTCCGAATCACCAACGTAAGCTGACTTGCTTGTTGCTAGGAAAACACCTCCTTTTAAAGTGGCGGCCATGTTTTTTTCCAATCTTGCTGCTTAAAAGTGACATAATTCCATTAGTTCTGTGCTGAACAGTGAATCTTATAATCAGTGTTTATCCTGCCGATATGATGAAAAATGTTTAAAGTTTAGGATAATTTATTAGCTAATTACCGATGTTCGAGTATAATGCTTTAACTCTCGTACAGAAAAATCTATATCTGTCCATGTAAAAGTTGATCTGTCTTTATTTTGTAGCTTTTACAATCAATAATGTTTAACAAGCAAATGGTATTGGAACAAAGAATGTATGATCATTTTCTCCAAATAGTCATTTAATGGGAGTATTTTTTTTAAATGTTTTTCATGAATAAACGTTAACAGTATATTTGATGTCATTGCTTATGAAAAAAATTGTATATATGTTGCATATTAATTTAGGTTTTTTACATGTCGGTCTATAAATAATATATAAAACTGTTCATTTAAAATAATAATAATAATACAAATCACTGAAACATTTTATGTGAAAAATTGTGTCTGAGGTTTAAGTGGCTTTTCGTGTGTAAAATATTTCTAAGTTGATTCTAATAGCTTAAAGGCAAAAAGACACTTCTAGAAGGCATTATATTGTAAATGTAAAGTGTTAAAAGTGCACTATTTTGCACCATTTCGAATTAGGTAAAGCTACAAAAACATTTCCTTTCTAGAATAGAATAAAATAAATTAGAATAGCCTTTATATGTCACATATACTGTATGTTACAGCATATTAAAAAAAATAAAATAAACAAGCTTATCCCAGCTTGTTTAGGGTCACGATACAGCTCCCATGGAGTGTTAAGGGTCTTGCTCGGGGGACCAAGAATGGCAGCTTGGTGGTACCGGCGCTCGACTTTCCGATCATTAACCCAGAGCCTTAATTACTGAGCTACCGATTCCCTTTATTAAAATATTAAACTATATAGTAATACAGGTAACAGGTCCCAGTCTGCTACTAATTTTTTTACTTATACTCAGAAAAGATGTCTTTATCATACAAAGAAATATTATGTGATGATTAATGATCAAAACAAAGCAGATTGTCAACTATGCAATATCAATATAAGGAGCAAAGGCATCCTCCTACAATGGTAAAAGTAACCTGATAAAACATTTTAAACATAAAACTCAGAACAAGGAGCTCATTAACAAATGAGATAATGATAAAACTGGGGTTTCTTTTTCCCACTCTGGGGCTTCCTCTGCTCACCCTGGGACTACTTTCCCCCAGCCTAGGGTTTGTTTCACCCATCCTGAGGCTTCTTTTACAAAACCTTGGCTTTCTTTTGCCCAATCTGTGGATTTTTCTATCTATCCAGGAGCAGCACAAAAATATATACAATACATTTCCTCAAAATGAATTGTACATTTGTATTTGTTTTTTAAATGAACATATTGCACATCAATACTATTAACAGACAGTGTGTGAGCTCATACACATATTTTATATCACAAAACATATTATATGACAAGGATAACTATTCGGCTTCATGCTAAGTGTGTAAAACGTCATCGACACGCAAACAGTACATCTATGCTGTAATGCTGTCACCTGGTGGTGAAAGTGATTACAAGTTTTTCATAATATGTGACTTTTTTATATGTACTGTATAAGAAAGTACAAGAGAAAATGTAATAAAGTAATGAAGTGGTTTGTCATCAGGCTTTCCTGATCAGCCTGGAGATACTTTCACAGATCCTGGCGTTTCTTTCTTTCAGTCTTCCTCTGTCAAAACCTGTTTTTTTTTCCTTGCCAGTCTTAAGGTTTCTCTTTCTACCCTAGCTAATTTGGGGCTATTTTAGCTCATACTGGGGTATCTGGGGCTTATTCTGCTCAACATACGGCCTATTTTATGGCATCTTTGACCAATGCTGGGGCCTTTTGTACCAAGTCTGGGTTTTCTTTTTTGCTCAGCCTGGGGCTTGTTTGGTATTACCCAGTGTTTCTATTCATCTTGAGGCTTTTTTCAACCTTCCTGGGGATTCCTCACAGGCGTTCTATAAGGCTCCTTTCACCCAACATGGGTTTTCTTTCACCCACTCTGGAGCATCCTATGGCTATCCTGGGGCTTTTGACCCGTCCAGCATTAATAACATCAACTTCTCCAGCAATTGAGCTACAGGAGATTGTCTGTTGGATCAGACCACACAGGACCACACGGGCCAGTCTTTGCTCCTGACATGTAAAAAAGTATATCTATCTATCTATCTATCTATCTATCTATCTATCTATCTATCTATCTATCTATCTATCTATCTATCTATCTATCTATCTATCTATCTATCTATCTATCTATCTATCTATGAGGAAGTGGTAGATTAGTGGTTAAGATTTGCTGATCACAAGGGGAAGGAGATCCAGGGGTGATGTATCATGGCTGCGCTCTGATATATACACCTCACAGACAATCTATGTGCACAACCATCTGTGCCGTACTGGTCGGTGCTACAGTGTCGCTGTGTTTATTGTTTCTGACATTTACTATGTCTGCTGTCTCCTTGTCATCTTCTTCTTTTTTTGGCTGCTCCAGTTAGAGGTTGCCACAGCGGATCATCTGTCTCCATACTACGTTGTCATTTACATTTGCCTCTTTCAAACCAACAACCTGCCTGTCTTCCCTCACCACATCCATAAATCTGTGTTCCTCTTTCTCTCCTTCCTGGCAGCTCCATCCTCAGTATTCTTCTACCGATATACCCCATGTCCCTCCTCTCGCGGCTCCTCTCGACTTGTTTCCAAAATGTCCCACATGCACTGTTCCTCTAATGAACTCATTTCTAATCCTGTCCATCCTCATCACTCCCAATTAAAATCTCAGCATCTTTAGCTCTGCTACCTCCTGTCTTTTAGTCAGTGCTACTGTCTCCAAACCATAAAACATCACAGGTCTCACCACAGTCCTGAAAACTTTCCCTTTTACTCTTCTCCAACCACTCCACCCTGCCTGCACTCTTTACTTTACTTCTCTAACTCCATTAGTTTGCACTGTTGACCCCAGGTACCTAAACACCTCCACCTTCTCCACCTCTTCTCCTGCAACCACACCACTCCACTGCACTCCTTCTCATTTACACACATGTACTCTGTCTTACTCCTACTGATTTTCATACTTTTTCTCTCCAGCATGTACCTCCAGCTCTACAGGCTCCTCTCAACCTGCTTCCTACTCTCACCACAAATCACAATATCATCCACAAACATCATAGTCCACGGAGACTCCTGTCTGACCTTGTCTGTCAACCTGTCCATCACAACTGCAAACAGGAAAGGGCTCAGAGCCGATCCTTGATGCAGTCCAACCTCCACCTTGACCCAGTCTGTCATTCCTACTGCACACCTCACTGCTGTCACACTGTCCTCATACATGTCCTGCACCACCCTCACATACTTCTCTGCCACACCTGACTTACTCATACAATACCACATCTCTAACGGCATCCTGTTGTACACTTTCTTTAAATCAACAAACACACAATGCAACTCCTTCTGACCCTCTCTATACTTCCCAGGTCAAATAATGTGTCTGTGGTGCTCTTTCTCACCATGAAACCTTACTGTTGCTCACAGATGGTCACCTCTTCTCTCAGCCTGGCTTCCACTACTCTTTCCCATAACTTCATGGTGTGACTGATCCACTTTATTCATCTGTAGTTACTGCAGGTCTGCACATCTCCCTTATTCTTAAAAACGGTAGCAGCAAACTCCTTCTCCATTCCTCAGGCATCTACTGTCTCCTTCTCTCATGTTGTCTTTTGTTTTATTTTCACCACTAAATGTTGCACATGTGCACTTTTTGCTGTTAGTTTAGAGTTTTGTGTAGTTCTGTGTTGCTTTTGTTAATTTATGTTGTTCAATGCACCTTGGTCCTGGGGAAACCTTTTTCGTTTCACTGTGTACTGCACTGTATATGGTTGAAATATACAATAAAGCCAAATTGACTTGATAAAGAATTTCTCTTTGTTTTAATGTACATGTGACAAAAAAAAGCCCACTTATTTAGGAACTAATAGATGTATCATTAAAAAAATTAACTCCGTTTGGAAACTCTTAGACCAAATCCAAACCATTAGATTTTTTAGGTTTTTATTTAATTTCTTTATAATAAAATATACAATATACTTTTAAAAATAAATTATATACTATTTAAGCTTTTACTTTGATTTTTAATAAATCTTGAACTACAGCAAATAATTCGAAAATGAATCATTTATAACTGAGGTGAAACGTGACTACAAAATGACCCGGATGAAACCTCGCGTGGCCCACGTCACCCCCCCACCACAAACTCCTCCCCCCTAAACTCCTCCCCCTCTCCTACCCTGCCCACTCAACACCCGCCTCCTGCACTACGATTGGTTCATCCTGACTGTCCAATCAGCAACCAGTTCACGCGGCTGAATTACTCAATCAGAGGCGGGATTTGCCGGAATATGGGTGGGAGAGCAGAATACACAACCCATCTACTTGGCAATACTGACCTGAACCTATCTGAGTTCTTGCGGTGAACCGAGTAGTAAAATATACATCTGTTTTAGATTGCACACAGTTTTAAAGCGTTTTGGATAGTTATATATGTCCCTGGGATTTATTTTCGGTTTTATTTGTCAGCCAGCAGCAGGACGGCTAGCTGGGCTTGTGTTTATCGCTGAGCTGGCTAGGACTCTCCGGGAAAGCTGGACTGCTAACTGGGCTCCTCTTCGCCTTCCCTTATAATCCAGCAAGAGTATATACCACAAGTTCCTTTTCCGATTCGCGCTTCACGAGACGAACATGAGGATCACGGTGGACTTTGAGGAATGTCTTAGAGACTCCCCGAGATTCAGGTAAGAATGGTCTGTAGGGTTTTTTCTTTCTTTTTTTTTTTGGCTATTTTTGTCCAGGAATGTAAAGTCCCGACTGAGGAAACCAGACCTCAACTCCGCCGAAAAACCGTCACGCGTTCCGATTAACCGCGATACCGATGTTGCGATATTTCTCTTCAAATCACCAAAAACTTTAAGTAGGTTATTGTGTAATAATAACCGATATTTCATAAAGGTGGTCAGATTATCTGTCTGTCTGTCTGTCTGTCAATATCTATCTATCTATCTTAATTTCTTTCCAACTATCTATCTATCTATCTATCTTAATTTCTCTCTATCTATCTATCTATCTATCTATCTATCTATCTATCTATCTATCTATCTTAATTTCTATATCTTTGAATTATCTATCTATCTATCTATCTATCTATCTATCTATCTATCTATCTATCTATCTTAATTTCTATCTATCTATCTATCTATCTATCTATCTATCTATCTATCTTAATTTCTATATCTTTGTGGCGGAAAAATCAAGTCTTACAGCTGCTACAGGTGTTGTATTGTATACTGGTGAATGTCTGCTGTTAGTTAATGCTAGTGTTCGTAGTGTTAGTAGGGGCGCGGTGTGGCTTTGGGAAGAAAAGAGCAGCCGTTGAGAGAGTGCCGGTGGGAAGGCACGTACCGGGATACGCATGCGCGATAACAACGACCGCCGTGAACCAACATATACCAACAATAACGGACAGTAAGAGTGTGGAAGTTTAAATAGGAGCTGGTGATGATGATAAACGAGCACCATATGTGCGCGATTGAAGCCGAGAGCTTCAGAGAAAGCGGCCGAGAAAGCACCTGCCACGCTGAAGGGGGCCGAAGGGGGCGTGGCAGGTGGATTCCTGACAGATAAACATGTACTGTATGTATTTTTATAGCATGCCTTCATCAAACAAATCGTGGCAACACTGTTGTGTAAAAAAACCCTTCAAAAACACGTGCATGCACATTCTCATTTATTAACGCACATCATGTACATAAAGAAATTTCAAGCACGTTAATATACTGCCGCCATTTTGATTTACGTTTATCTCGATCATCGGTTACCTCGATGCTTTTTGGCGACCCCCTAGGACATCGACATAATCGGGTTCCACTGTATTTGCACCACACTATTACAATGTTCATGTCTGATTGGTCAGATTGTGTTGAACTGTTACAGTGAGAGTCTCCAGTGTCGGTGCTTCGTAACAGTTTGAGGTACAGCTGTAACTTCTTCACAGTAGCGAGTCACCGTGCAAAAGCCGAGCAATATGTGTGTATTTCTGGGTAAAGCAGTGACAAACCCAAACATTCACCACTAACGATACCTCCAGACCAATTGTGTGTGCTCATGTTTATTCAGTTCCCGTCATTCAGCTCACAATTTTAGTTCCTATGTATAATTAGTTCCTATCGACTGGTTGACACAAAAAAAGGGGGAAAGAATATATAAACTAACCATGGTTTCATCTTGTGCTATATGACACTGGATATACAGACATTCAGAAGAGAAATGAAACTTTGCAAAAAAGTATCAGAGCTGATCTGTCTATCTTTTAGATTTCACTAGTTAGTGTATGAAGCTTTCACAGTTAGTTTGCTGCTCTAATCTGAAAATGAAAATGTAACATGTAAATTGGTCTGTTATTCAGGCGTATTATTCCAGTCTGTCCTGTGGTTTAGGACGTAGCCGCTGCGATGCTGCCTTTTTTTCTGACTTTATTTTTTTTCAATTAGTGAACCAGCATACGGTTTAGAAATGATCATTGTTATGTTTTTTGTATTCCTTTAACAATCAACACCATGGTCTGTGGGTTGAGACGTGGCCGCTACTGTTTTCTTTTTCCATTTTCTTTTTCTTTTTTAAACTTGATGATTGGTGGTGGTGTGGAGTTTGGGATGTAGCCACTGTGTCTTTCCTGTATTTCACGCAGGGGAAGTGTTGGTCCGCCCTCAGCTCAGGCTTTCCAGGCTTTGTGAAGTAAAGAATGACCTCCTCCCTCGTTTCCCCTCTCCCTCATTCCCCTTTCACTCATTCCCCTCTCCATGTTCCCTTTCTACTATCTCAGAGCACAGCAGCACAACAAGGAGCAGATGTTTAGAAAGTTGCCCACAGGAAACACTGGACTTGGGGATTTGTTCCCCTTGAGTTTTATCAATAAACAACACAACTTTAATGTGTTTTTGTTTTCCCCCTATTCTTAACATTAACTTTGTTTATGTTACAGGAGTGAATAATTGTGGAAGCATTTGAACCACATTTAACGTATTACACGTGTTTGCGTCATCACAGTTACATTAGGGTGGAAAAAACATAATTCAAACCATCTTTCATTGAAATGCAACAAGATCTGAAACAGCATTACAATACAGTGCTGAGGAATCCTGGATTCTGATTGGTCAAAAGTTGCACTTGTATTATAAACGGTTCACTCTAAAATACTATTTGAACAAGTTTGTGGTCACCTGACCATAAGATTTGTATGTGCTTTTTGAACGTTATTTTCCACATTTAGTCTCTATTTGGTGTTCTAATAACCTCCACTCTTCTGGGAACATCCATCCATCCATCTGCCTAGAGCAGGCCTCTCAAGATCTTCCACTGCAACCCATATAAACAATATCTTCATGGAGCTGGCTTTGTGCGCATGAGCATTGTCAATTGCATCTAGTTCAAGTGAGGAGACAAATTTTATCCTATCGCATGAAACATCCTATACAAATGTGTGTCTTCAACTTTGCTGTAGTTTGGGGAAGAACCACATATGGCCGGAGAATTCAGGTGTCTTGACACTTTTGTCCATACAGTGTATCTTGTCTATTCTAACGCAACAGCTCATTCATAAGGACTTAAAAATAAATTATATATACACATGTATATAGAGTAGTGCTGCAGCTACCAATTATTTGAGTAATGGAGTATTCTACCAATTATCCAATCGATTACCGCATTTTCCGGACTATAAAAAAAACTGAGCCCCATAACATTAGACCAATGAAATTTATGAACGGGTTCAGGTGAACCAATGAAACTCTTTATAATAAATCAGACGCGCCCACTGAATCGGGCCGCACCACATCATAAATATGGATGAGGGTCCTCTGACGTTTGACCTGCCGCTCACTCGACTGTCTACAAGAAAATCCGAATCATTCGTCACACTGAAAACAACCGGGCATGAAAAAACACACTTCACCTGTGTTCTGAGCTGCACGGCATCGGGAGAAAAGCTTCACCGATGGTGATTTTAAAACGTATGCTGATGCCAAAAGAGAAACTCTCTAGAAAAATAGTTGTGAAAGGAAGGAGGAAGTCGGTGAACAATGACTTTCTTGGTAGGCTACTGTTTAGATACAAGCCGTGTAACAGGCACTGCTTTTTGTTAAAGCCTGTGTAAAGTTCTGTGTAAAGTTTATTAGTTTCAATGTAGACAGCTTATAGACAGGTGTGGCTTATTTATGTTCAAAATAAAAATCTTTGTAATATTCAGTGGGTGCGGCTTATATCTGGGTGCGTTTAATAGTCCGGAAATTACGGTAATCGAGTATTCAATAAGTACTTTTTCCTTTATTAGAGAGCAATTTTAATATACAAGAAAAAATAAGACTGGTATCTTAAAGTGAAATAGTTTGTGTCCTTTTTAGATAAATGTACATTTTTATTGCTGAAATTGCATACTTAAACCCATTTAATGCATTTAATTGCTATATTACATCAAAATGCAAATACAAATTTCTAAATAAATAGAAATCAAAAAATTTGTTTCAAATGGAAAAAAGGTACCGTATTTTTCGGACTATAAGCCGCTACTTTTTTCCCACATTTTGAACCTCGCGGCTTAAACAACGAAGCGGCTAATTTATGGAATTTTCCTGGGTTTTTCCCGGTTTCACAAACTTCAAGCCAAAAAACTGAGCGACATAACATTAGACAGATGAAATTTCCGAACGGAAACGAAAAATGCATCTCACCTGTGTTCTGAGCTGCACGGCATTGGGAGGAAAAACTTCCACCGGTGGCTCACGACAATGACAAAAGATAAACTCCCCAGAGAAATACAGTGGTACCTTGACCCACGAGTTTAATTCGTTCTGTGGACGAGCTCGTATCTCAATTTGCTCGCACATCAAATCAGTTTTCCATATTGAAAATACTTAAAATGTCATTAATCCGTTCCAACCCTCAAAATGACACCCCGTTTTTATGTTTCGTGTTATTAAATTGGAAAATACATTTCTAAATAACAAATCTTGTATAAAAACATAATAGAAAGAGTATGTAAAGATATAATAAGGTTTTATTCAGTGTATTTTTTCTTGGAGACGAGAGCTAAAGAAAACGTGTGTGTGTGTGTGTGTGTGTGGAAGTGGGGTAGAGGCGATAAGCGGAGGCAAAACTCATTTTTACTATCACTCTTGTACACTACGTATCCCTAAACTTTAAAATTTTTACTTTTTTTTCTTTGCTTATCTTAATTTTCATCACAATCTTCGCTTTCTGGCTTCGCTTCGCCATCTAGCAGCGGCGTCTCGAGCTCGTACCTCAATTTTTTGCTCACATAAAAAAGCAAAAAATCGACAGAGTGACCGCTCATACCTCAGAAAACTCGTAGATTAATGCACTTGTAGGGCAAGGTACCACTGTAGTTGTAAAAGGAAGGAGGAAGACAGTGAACAATGACCTACTTGGTCGGCTCCTGTTTAGATACAAGCCGTTGTAACGCGTTGAGTCTGGGTGAAGGGAAAGCTCACTAAAATGTAATACCGGCAGAATGCAGTGGCATGCTATTCCCAAAATACCGCTATGCTCCTAATAGAAGCGCAACATATTGCATTTAGTGTCTTTAGTTAAAGCTTGTGGAAAGTTCATTAGTTTCAGTGTAGACACCTGCGGATTATAGAAGGGTGCGGCTTGCTTATGTTAAAAAAAAAATTTGTCATTCAGTAGGTGCGGCTTATATAAGGGCGGAAATTACGGTAAACATGTACAAGGTTTTCTTTGTTTTAGTTTGAAATGATTCCAACGTTCTGGAAACTTTGTCGATTTTTTTGGCCTAAATCTTCTTCTTGCCCCTTGTTGTTTTCTCCCCATTCCTCCATTTTTTTTTTTTATTCTGCAGCATCTTCTGTGTTGTATGGTTTCTACCAGTGCTCGATTTGAGGGGACCCCAATGACAAGTAAAAAATAGACTAAGTGGTCCCCAAGATTATTTTAATAAAAAATATATGAATTACACAACACCTGGGGACCCCCCAATAATACTTGACTCAATTCGAGCACTGGTTTCCACCACATTAAAAGAAGTTTGCCAAATTTCGACTTTGTAATTTCTCGCAATTCCGACTTTATTTCTCGCAATTCCGACTTTATTTCTCGTAAACATTCAGCATTTTTGGTGCATCCACTGGTAACCATGTTGTCTGCCTGTAGTTTGAAGCTGTTGTTGTATGAACGAGGCTCCTCTGAGTTCTTCTCCAGGGATCGGAGGCTTAGTTCCAAAATCGGAATTCCAAACTTGTTTTTTTCCAGAAATAATTTAAATCGATGCATTTTTGTATTTGAGCAATCGATCCAGCCTCATCTAGATAGTGTGTGTGTGTGTGTATGTGTGTGTGTGTGTGTGTGTGTGTGTGTGTGTGTGTGTGATGATAAATATCACAGAATTATTCCCCTGTGTCTGTGCTTTTTGATAG
The DNA here is from genome assembly GCF_014805685.1 of Silurus meridionalis. Lineage (NCBI taxonomy): Eukaryota > Metazoa > Chordata > Actinopteri > Siluriformes > Siluridae > Silurus > Silurus meridionalis. The sequence continues at coordinate 7,195,057 of NC_060892.1, forward strand.
TCGTTTTAACATTACCTCTTACTATCACTTTTATGTTTACTTTTACTTGTTCCTGCACCAACAAACACGCAAAGAACCACTTAGAAATTTCTATAACAACAGAAAAAGTGAGATAACCAAACTGTTATTTTAAATATAACGCGTTTTTTATACAGAAAATCGTGTATATTTAAAAAAGAAAACCCCAATATAATTTCTAATGACAATATAAATTTTATAAGATACATGATTCCATTCCATTAGGATTCGTTCACTCATTTTAAGCATTTTAAATGTACAAAAGAGACTGACCAAACACACACACACACACACACACACACACACACACCCCTGTCAGACTGGTCTTTAGGAAAACATTGTAGTAGTTTCTCTCTGATGGTTAATGGACTTGTTTTCATTTTGAATTCCGTTTCTTTTCTTTACAACCGAATCAGTGTTTTAGCACTTTCTGTTCATGGGGGTGTGTGTGTGTGTGTGTGTGTGTGTGTGTGTGTGTGTGTGTGTGTGTGTGTGTGTGTGTGTGTGTGTGTGTGTGTGGTGGGGGGGATTTTCAACATTAAAATCATGTTGTTGTTTTTATTATTATTTGTTTAGTAGTAATTTGTAAACAGAAGTGGCAGCTTGGTGGTGCTGGGATTAGAACTCTAAACCTTCTGATCAGAAGTCAACATCTTAACCACAGAACCCCACCTTAATAACATACAGCATAAAACCAGAAACACACCGCATCTCATCATCTAGGATCTCGTCCAGGTTAAAAACGTTCAGGTGCGAGTTATTAACTGTTCACTGTTTTATAAAAAATTCTCAAGGTCATGTCTGTTCGCTTCAGGATCCGGACTTAACAGAACTAACAGACATGATTTAGTGTATGTTCTATTTAAGTAGTGCACGTGTGTGTGTGTGTGTGTGTGTGTGTGTGTGTGTGTGTTACCACTGTACAGCTGTCATCTGCATGTGTTCCGTTACACGCAGTAGCTAAATTGGTGCATAAATAAAATTATGTTTAATATATTGCTGATCATTTGATGAAGCGGCAACTGAGCAGCTACGAGTGGGGGATGATGATTTACTGCATATACATGCATTTGTGTTATTAATTATGTGAAAGCAACTTTAGAAGATGCAACATTTCAAATATTTTGTTTATTTTTTTTAGAAAGAAGTCTTTCACTTTCACTCTCATCCACATACATAGCTCACATATGCATATGATTAGCTAATGTTTGTAGGAGGAAGGAGAATGTGCCTCTCCCTTTTAGAGAGCATGCTCAGCTACATTGAAGGCATTTGGCAGACGCCCGTATCCAGAGCGAACTTACATTTATACTGAGCAGCTATGAGGTTAAAGGCCGTGCTCCAAACTTGTTCCTGGATCTAAAGTCCAATGTCTTAACTAGGAAGCTACCACCTCACTTTCTTGGGCTTCAACATGTTCATTGTGATTCTTTAAAATCTGGACTGCCCTGTTTGAGGGATTTGCTCATGTGCAATCAACTGATGAATCAGTCACTTAAAAAACCATTTTTACCTATGGTGCAGTTTCTATCATCATACTGATGACAACACTGTGTTTGAACATGAATCGAAGAATGAAATGGGGTCCATATTAAATGCATTGTACACTGATCAGGCTTAACATTATAACAAGCATTATAACATTAACTCTGATTATCTCTTCATCATGGCACCTGTTAGTGGGTGGGATTTATTAGGCAGCAAGTTTACATTTTGTCTTAAAAGCTGATGTGTTAGAAGCAGGAAAAATGGGCAAGCGTAAGGATTTGAGTGAGTATGACAGGGAACAAATTGTGTGCTAGACGACTGGGTCAGAGCATCTCCAAAACTGCAGCTCTTATGGGATGTTCCCAGTCTGCAGTGGTCAGTATCTGTTAAAACAGTGGTGAACCGGTGACAGGGTCATGGGCGGCCATGGCTCATTGATGCATGTAGGGAGCGAAGGCTGGTCCGTGTGGTCCGATCCAACAGATGAGCTTCTGTAGGTCAAATTACTGAAGAAATTAATGCTGTTGATGCTCAACGGGTCGGGTCTGTTTTAGCAGTAAAAGGGGGACCAAAACAATATTAGGCAGGCGGTCATAATGTTATGCCTGATTCTTGTAAGCTGAACTATAGGGTGTTAAATTATTGATTTTGTTTATGGGCCGAAATCTAGTTACCTGCTATTAATGGGAAATGTTATTGCACAAGTACTCTGCTATCCACACATTAGAGTTTCTGAATCACACATTCTCAAAAACAGGTTGACCGTATGCGAGTGTCCATATGTATGTGAAGAAGAGAAATTGTATGTAAGTGTGTGTGTGCGTGTGTGCTTGTAAACCAGTTGATTAATCTTCTGTAACAACCAGCTGTGACTCATTCAAATGCATGTGGTTATTCTAATGTGTTGTGTTTTAATAGGAACACCTGACACACTGTGTAATCATTGGTGTTTTCTGTAAGGGGATGTTCGGAGACTCCCTCTATAAATGTTAAACACAGCACTTCATATCAGTAAATTTTTCTTCACACTTCGTACTGCTTGTTGTTGTGGTTATTATTAGTAGAGCTCAGTTTATATTTGGGCTACGCCTACGCTAATCCGATCATTTTGAAAATGGCGTTTTCGTCTAAAAATGCTCTGCACCCACGCTTTAGTTTTCAATCTTTTTCCAAAAGTTGCTCATCCACACTGAAATGTCTGGAAAAAAATGCTCACATCCCTATACTGCGCAAAACTTAAAAACGATTCGACCCGCGTCATTTTCGCGCGTAACGTGACTAAAATGTGCCGTCCGTTTTCGAATGTATCCGCTTTGGTGAGCGATTTTCAAAAAGTTCTGTTTTCTTCGAATAAAAACCGAATCTTAGTGTGGACGGAAGGCCAGAACGTAGAGAAAAATGAGTTTTCAAACTCATAAAAGTATGTGATGGTTTGTTTAGATGAGGTCACAGACATCAAAGGCACTATAGCAATTTTTTTATTTGCCTATTCGTTCGTTTATTTTGACACTAATCCATCAGCAAACTTAAACTCCACCCTGCACAAGACATTGCATATTGAAATGTTTGTCCTGTGTTTGGTGATTCATGGTCTGATTTCTGCTTCATTATTATTTACATAGGAGGACATTATCACTCATCTGTTACTTTTTCACAAGAAGGAACATTTTTCGTTTAAAACTGTTTTTTTTTTTTTTTTCTCCCTCAGGGCCACAATTGAGGAAGTGGAAGGAGATGTGTGTGAGCTGGAGTCTAAATTAGATAAGGTGAGTTCAGGATATCCTACAACAGCAGCACATTTATTATACAAAAGGCATCACTGTTGAATAGGCTCGGGTGGGCGGAGCTCTGTGTGCTGTTGTGCTTTGTCCATTTTTATTGACAATAGAACATAGAAAACATATTGTTTGTTTAAACTGATGAAATGTACCATTTTAAGGAAATATAAAGTTTGATGGTTGCAACACGTGTTGAAAAATTTCGGACGGGGCAACAAACGTATATACAGGTTTCAGAGCAACAATTAAATTTGAGCAATAGCGATTGCATACTGCTTCTATTACAATAGCATGACTTTGTAGTAGAAGAGTCTGAGTGCTGAAGTGGCCTGCCTGCAGTTTAGACCTTTCACCATTTGAAAACATTTGGCACGCCATGAAACGAAAAATACAACAAAGGTCACCCAGAACTGTTGAGCAAGTAAAATCTTGTATCAGACACACATGGAACAATATTCCTCTTGCAAAACTTGGGTCTCCTCAGTTCCCAGATATATACGGACAGAAGACGTGATTCTACACAATGGTAAACATGGCCCTGTCCCAACTTTTTTGAGACTTGTTGCAGCCATCAAATTCAAAATAACCTTTTAAACAGCAGATCATTGCATTCTGTTTTTATTTACTTTTTGCCCAGTGTTCCAACTTTATAAGAATTAGGGTTGTAGCTTGTATGAACATACACATGAATAAAAACAAGTGTGCAGGTCTTCATCAGTTCTCAGCAGTGGTGAAATCAGTTGTTCCTTTGTATTTATGAGTGGATAAAAACTTAACTTGTCAGTCACCCAGCAAGCAGAACATTCAGAGAGGAATAAATGATGGAAGAAACTCCTGACTCGAACTCGCCACAATACCCTTGGCCTTATTTACACAATTTCTTTTTAATAGCTGAAAAATAGGTTTTGGGCTCATGATAATTTAAATAGATATCAATTTGACTCATTAATATCATTATATTAATAAATTGGTGTGTTAAGAGTAACATTAAAGTCCTTTCCCATAAACTGAGTTGATTAAACAAAGAGTCTTGTGACTGTATAATAACATTATAGCTACAATAAATCATGGCACTTTGGATACTTAGTACATTAGAAGGCAAATAGCATTTTTACTGGAGTCAAATTTTAGATTGTGTATCTATTTTTACTCAAGTTAATGGTTTGTGCACTTCATCCATCACTGGTTCTCAGTAGCAACAGGCATCGTCGCTGAAAACTAGCATGAAGTGCTGTGGGTTGTGCACAAACAGGTGTTACTGATGTGGAGCACTGGGATCTGGCCACTTCCTTTACCTACCATTAGAACTCCACTGTACATTGTGTAATGTGGTTCAGCTGGTGCATGTATGACCACACCCATGTTCCTCTACTGGCTCACATACAGCTGCAGGCTTGGCGCTTGGGGTCCACCAGTCACATTTTTTTAAAATATGACTTATTTCTCGAGTCTGCTTGCACTTATTTTTTTAATCTGCCATTTCAGTTTGCTCCAGTTATATTCGAATAAAAGCTGTCGGAGTAAAAATGCTCTTCTCCATAGCTCCAGCCATGTTGACCCCTCCCTTGTCTTTGTATTTTGTAATGAAATAACGAATTATCGATGACTAAAAGGTTTTGAGAGGAAGTGGAGAGAGCATTTCAGCAAGAGATCAAGCAAAGCAGAAGCGAAAGTCATGGAGTGAGCGCTGAGCTGTTCAGAGCGGCTTATTGTTTAAAAGGTTCGAATGACTCACATTCTCACTTCCCCCTTCATGCCAAGGAAGGATATTCTTTTAGAACTCAAAGAACAGGAAGATGAGGAGGAGGGACACGTTTCTGAAATTAGCCTTTCCATAAACCCTCCTCCATACACCCGGGAACAGTGACAACTGGGAAAAGAACCTGTGGAAACTGCCACCAAAAAAAAAAAAAAAATTTTTTTTTAATTAATATAATGCCTAGAATAATTCAACAGCACAATAGCTGAAGCCAGTGCTAAATAAATTATTGATAATTATATAAATAATTTGGTATAAACGTTTTGTTTCCCATCCAGCATTTTTGTTGGTCCAGTTCAGATTTGGTCACAAAGAAAAACTCATTTGGAATATCCTGCATGTTTGAATCACATTACGCAGGGAGGCAATGGACAGCCAAAATACTTTCTTACAGCAATCAAACCAACGATACAGCTTGAACAGAAGTGATTTCAGAGTTGCAAAAAAGAGAGCAGTCATACTCACAATGGTCTCAAGAGGAAGTCTCCCATTCAAGGAGAATTGAAAAGCAGAAAATGAGACATAACGAAACAAGTTGCATTATATTCTGTTAAAATGAATGGCATTCAGCTGCCTTTATCTAGAGCAACTTAAAATGATGGCATCCAACTGAGCAGTTCAGGATTATGAAACATTTTTAAGGGCACAACAGTGGCAGTTTGATGGTCCTGGGAATCTCACAACCCACAACCTTCTGATTAGAAGTTCAAGATCCAATGGTTTAACCACTATAGAATAGCCTATGTCACATATACGTTACAGCACAGTGAAAATCTTTCTTCGTATATATTCAAGCTTGCTCAGAAGCTGCATCAGGGGTCAGGGTCAGCCATAAAAAGGGTTAAGGGCCTTGCTGAAGGGCCCAAGAGTGGCAGCGTGGCAATACCAGGGCTTAAACCCCCGACCTTCCGATCAGTAACCCAACACCTTAACCGCTGAGCTACCACTCCCCTTTAAGTAAAAAGAGGAAGGATCTAACAGTGAGTGTGTTATTATTGAGTCTGTGTAACCAGACAGTGCCAGGATGAAGCTGCAGACGAAAAAAAAAGACCAGACGCTTTAAAAGCTGTGTACTGATTAAATTTCCTCTTTCAGGAAATCTTTAAACAGACTTAAGTACTAAATGGTGAAGTGAAACATGTTTGACGTCATTGATATATGCTTACTCAGGAATCTTACATTTGGCCAGATATCTGGGCCAATGTCCGATTATATGATGATGATCTATAGAATAGATCACTGTGATCGATCATTCATCAATCAGCTCATGCAGAAAATGTTATCAAAAATCCATCGTCACTTTCGCAGTCTTTGGAGCTCTCTCTTGTGGTTGCTGTATTCCTATTAAACTTCTCAGTGACCACTTTGTCTTCAGCTTTATCGTCTTTCTGGACAGTGGCACTAAAGCGTGTCATATTCATTCGTCATTTAGCAACTTCTGTAGAAGGGCTAAGTCGCCTGTACTTCCTCCAGAGACTCAGGTCCTTTAACACCTGTAGAACCATGCTGCAGATGTTCTACCACTCGGTGGGAGCCAGTGTCGTCATCTACGCTGCAGTGTGCTGGGGTAGCAGGGTAAAGACCGCTGATGCCAACAGACTCAGCAAGCTTATCAGGAAAGCAGGCTCTGTGAGAGCTGGAGCCTCTGGTTGAGGTGTCTGAGAGGAGAATGCTGAGGAAACTTCCCAGTATCCATGACAGTACGGCACACCCCCTGCATACGATTCTGGAGTCAAGACACCACCGAAGTCAAGAATGCCACAGGAGATCTTTACTATGAGCCTTCAGTAGAGGGAGCAAAGCTGACACAATAAACACTGACAGTATCATTGTGGCACTATATGCATTATCAAATCTCACAATTATTACAATGTGCATTAATATAATACCATGTGCAATATGTTCTTAGTTCCCAGTACCTTTTGCATTTTTTAATATATTTATATCTAAAGAATATCGCATTTATTTCACTATTTCACTCCATAACACTTAATTATTAGATTATTTCAACAATAATTATTTATGTAAATTAACAGCAATTACAATGCTTAATTAAAAAAAATAAAGTACAGGTACAGTAAAGTATGCAGTAGAGAAGTACAGAAAATACAGTACAATACAGTACAGAAAATACAGTAATGGGTACTCACTTTATATAGTATGCTGAAGTGTGTTTTAATGAGATAAACCTTGATTAGAAATGTTAAAACTAGCATTTTGAGCAGCTCGCGGTTGCTCACGAGCCGATCTGAATGAGAGTCGCCGGTTGGAATGAAAGTCGCGAGCATGTGAGGTCGCGAGCTCTGAGGCGCGAGCTCCGAGGTTCCACTGTATACCGAATATTCGGCCACCAAAAGTGCATTTTCGGCTTTCGACTTTGATCACCGAAACAACACGGCCGAAACGGTTTGTTGTGATGATGCAAACAGAAACCACGGCCTGCACGTGCATGTCTGAAGCAACATGTCTGCGGTGTGGACGTTTTCAGTATATCTGAGAAAGACCCACAGATAGCGATTTGCAAAACATGTAATGCCGAAATTTCGTCTGCAAAAACTTTTTCCACGTCGGGTTTAATTTATCACCTGAAATCCAAACATCCCGATCGCTATGCTGAATATGAGAGAAACGCGGCACAGAAAAGCAAAACCCCTCCGAGCATGTGCACTCCGTCTGTGGCGGACGTTTTTGAAAAGGCAGGAAGTTTCCCAGTGATAGTGTTGTATCTTTAAGCAGTTGCACTTGTTCTGAATGCACTTTGTTTTTTATGAAAGAACATATTTAATTTTACAACCTTTCAGCAGGCCAGAGAGCCTGTACATTATTATTTAATGTACACGAGTGCATTTAAGTTAAACATTTAAGTTTAAATTTTGCTATAAATAAATATTTTTATAATTTGTAATTGATTTATTCTTTGAAACTTTAATATTAATGTATGCAATTGAAATGCCTTGATTTTAGTAAGGTTACTACACAGTCATAGCCATAAATGCAATGTTAATAATAATTGGCATAATTTCTTTTGGTGTTTCGGTTTTTGGCCTTGCTTTCCTCTTTTTCGGTTTCGGCCAAGAATTTTCATTTCGGTGCATCCCTAATGTATATATATATATATGTGTGTGTGTGTGTGTGTGTGTGTGTGTGTGTGTGTGTGTGTGTGTGTGTGTATTATTATAAAAATTTTTTTTTTTCTTTTCTTGCACTCTGAAGCAGTCTCTGGCAAAAGAGTTTCCTCTTTTTAAATCACATCTCCTACAGTACAACAGCAGCTTGATTTAAACAAGTCAGCTATATTCTAGGATTTTTACTCATGTTTTAATCACCTAAAATGGTTTGCTCAGTTTTTCAGAGTAGTCTCTCTTTAGAATAGTGTTCCATGATCTCTACACCACTTAAATCTGGTACATCATTTATTACATCTAGTTGAACTCGGTGCTTTTTCAGTACATCATTTATAGTCCTGAAAACTTCTGATCGAATGAATATTGCCGTTTTATTGTAGAATTTAATCACAGTTTGTTTGTTTTTAGGTGGTAAAGCTGTGCATTGGGATGATCGACGCTGGGAAAGCGTACGTCACAGCCAACAAGCAGTTTGTCAGTGGCATCCGGGAATTAGCACAGCAGTCAGCTGAAGACGAGGTCATAGAGGTGAGGAGCATTCATTCAAAAAAGTTCAAAACCATTGATTTTTACTCCAAAAACAGACAACAGTTTTGTTTATTAAAAAACGACACATTTTATCTTTCCATGTTTACTTTTAATTCTCATCAAAACAAGTTTTTGTTCTCACTTACAGTGTAGCGGCTATAAACAGTCTTTCACTTACTAGGATCTCTGTGGAAGATAATAAAACAGAAAGTATGCGTGTTACTTGGAATCAGAAAGTGTAAACTCCCGAAGATGTTGGGAAACCTTAAATGTACAGCCTTACTTTTAACTGTTACAAAGCACTAATGCTAGGATTTTTGATCTGTTTATATGGAGCATCTGGCCTACACTACAGACAATGCATAAAAACAAGCTGAGTTGCTAAACACATTCTTACACAATCCAGAATTCAGTACAATGCTGTTGTGTGTTATAAAGAACAGAGCTCAGCTCTAATCTTTTTTCCTCCACAGTCGAGTCTGACAAAGTTTGCTGAGAGCCTACAGGAGATGACCAACTACCACACAGTAAGAGAACCAGAGCTAGAGTGTGTGTGTGTGTGTGTGTGTGTGTGTGTGTGTGTGTGTGTGTGTGTGTGTGTGTGTGTGTGTGTGTGTGTGTAGGAGGGAGGGGGAGGGATGGGGAGGGAGGGGGAGGAAGAGAGAGAGAGGGACAGACTTTACATTTCTACCTCTGCCCTGGTGTGATTTTATTGATTGATTGATTTATTAGATTTATTTATTTTAACCTCTGAGTTACAGAAGTGATGATAAGCCTAAGAATCAGAGAGGAGAAACCGTGTGCTGCTGGTGAAGTGTGTGGTTAGTAAGATTAGCGTGCATGCAGTGAAATGAGTCAGGCTTTAGACATGCAGTAAAAACAGCTGAGTCCAGTTAGAGATCTCAGTGCATGAAACCAAGAACCTGATGTCAAGAGCACAATGCATTGCGGTTACATTCACACAGGGCTCTAAAATGCGACGGTTTTAGTTACTTTTTGGGGTGTGTGTGTGTGTGTGTGTGTGTGTGTGTGTGTGTGTGTGTGTGTGTGTGTGCGCGCGCATCCTAATAATCCTAAAACAATTTAGGCAGCCACTAACAGGCAAACAAATAATCCCTGCAAACTTACAAACATTTAAAAATCTACTTGAACATTGCACATTAAATTAAATCATCAACCAATTTGGACTGGTAAAACTGTGAACATCAACCCTACATATGACAACAGATATGCAAAAATGGTACTTTGCTGAAGACATCAGGGGTAAGCTTGCTGAGAGCACAGGGTTCACATTGCCGGGGACACAGGCCTCTCCAAAACGGCGTGTAAAATAGTTCATTTAGTAGAAGACGGCAATGATCTCATCTAGTCGACCAACAGATACTACAAGCCTACAATAAGGGTAAGTACAACTATGTTGTTATTTATTTAAATGTCTAGTTTGTAGCTCTAAAAGCATGTATTATACAGGTCGCTTGCAAATGCATAATTTTTATTTTAAATTAGGGGGTAGAAGATCAATTAGTTACAAGTTTGTGCTCCAAAGTAAATCACAAGTAATTGGTGGTGTTCAGGAAAATAGTATATTTATTATAGCCGGTTTGTTTAAACTATCAATGTCACCAAGATGATAATCGTTATAATCGCCCCTGATTTTTGTTGTGCCTTTTAACAAAGGTCACAGAACTGTTCAATGTGTTATAGCTACAAAAATACCTACATTAGCAATACCTAAATTAGCACTTTCCAAGTTTGTAGAATTCGAGTTATAGTTATATTGAGTTTGTAATCTTGCGTACCAGTGTAGATTTATTCATTACTAGAGATTTAAAGCACGTTTGTACGTCGCTCTGGATAAGGGCGTCTGCTAAATGCCGCAAATGTAAATGTAAATGTTATAGTAAGAGTGTAACACTTTTTGCGTGGGTATTCCATGGCACCCCTGACTGGATAGAAACATACCTTACATTTGGTGCAGATGATGTATCTGTAAATATAAGCTTTTTTGAAAGAGCATGTTTAATTCACTTTTGTCCACAACAATTAGTGTTTTGTTTATAAATTTTTTATATTTTGTATTATTTATTTTTTGTGTTAAAAACATGTAACTTTACTTCTGTTTGCAATATAAAAAAAGAAAAGAATTCTATAAATATCTGGTAAAAATGTTGTTTTTCTGTACTTTTAAGCTTGATTTGCAGGATCATAATGAAAAATGTGTGTTTTCGTTGCCTAGGTTAGTGTTGGTGTTTCCTGCAGTAAAAAAATAAATGGGAAAAAAACAATTAAAGCCAATGGTATCCAAAGCGTGAAGATCTCCTTCATCTAGTTTGAGAAGACACATTTCAGCCAAGTCAAGCCAAGATTTGGATCTGCTTGCAGAACAGCTTGCTGTGTTTGCACTCCTTCTAGTGTGGAGGGCACAAGATGGAGTTCACACATCCACAGAGCATTCGGTACAGTTCTTGTATCTGCAAAAAAAATAAATCAATTGAGACCTGGCTGAAGAAGGTCCAAATAAGGTATGTTTCATAATAAAGTATATTCTTCTTTACAAAAAAAAAATAATAATGTTGTTAGATAATGTAAAAAAAAAAAAAAAACGAATACTCTGTGCATGTTATTTCCTGGTCATCCTTCAAGAGCTGCATACATTTAGTCGCGTCCTTCTGTAATATGACCTCATTCATCCCCAGGGAGTAGAAGACAGTTACAGCTTTTGAGGAAATGCATGAAAGACCTAAGCATGGTGGTATGCTTTCCCAGTTTTGTTTTTGCTTATCATTAAGGGCAGGAAATGAATGAGGTCACATTTCAGGTTTGTTAAGATTACAGTAGTGAGATACAAGACTGGTAATAAGATAAAGAACCGTAACTGCAATGTGTGCGGATTTTTCTTTTTTTACAAAGTGTTATTTTTATATGAAACAAATATGATGCATTGTATTTCTAATCTAGTCTAAGAAACGCAGGTGGCCGGTGGCCATATTAGCCTTCAGATGATTTGTTACAAAATATTTTACAATGGCACATGGTCAGAAAATAGACTCCTACTAGACGATGGCAGTGCAAAATTGTTACTATTATATTCGAGAGAGATGTTATTAGGTGTTAATAACTGCGTTCTTTCATTGGGTTCGATTTCCGATAGACAAAGTTCAAGTCTGAGAACACTTGAATGACATTTCAAGATGTTTTACAGCAGCTTTTGGCAAACATCATCCATTAGTGTAATCTAGTACAAAAGGTAATGTGCATGTTGACCATTTTTAATTAAAAAGAAAAACTAAAGTTTTTGCTGTTTTTCCAGAACATGCTGCATCTTGTCATGATGATGGCGATCGCGCCTTCATCTTCTGCACTGTGCGGGATTCCGGGTGCACAGCCGCATCAGAAACCCCACCAGAAGCAGTCTGCACATCTCGACCAAAGAAGATCTATTGAGAATCAGCACAGTGGGGGCTTCTCTGGAAAGTGTTGATCTCGGCAGATGTGTAGCGAACTGAACGTATACAAGCGAACAGTCAAAGCGACTGAAATATGTGTCTGTTGTACATTGTGTGAAACATTCCGTCTGTTCAGCAGTAAGGAAGTCTGATTAAAGTTCGTAAATATTTTAGGACTACACTGCAACGTCAGAAGGTTGCAGTTTTCAAAGCAGAACTGATTAACATGGCTGCTGCTGTTTGCGCAGACAACCTGTCAGTGTATTTATTTATTTATTTATTTATTTATTTAAAATATCACTCTTTCGTTTGCCATGACTCTCAGTATGTTCCTGAATTCTGTCACAATTGATTAGCTGAGTTTTCTTGTGTATGTTTAAATTGAGACCATCTATAAAATTAAATTGTGCTTATGAATGTTTTGTCCTGTGATCATTATTTTGTTTTGTTTATTAATTTAACAAAATTGTATGCACAGAGCTTTGACACACACATTGAATTTGAAGGACATTTCTTTTTTTTACACAGAAAAAAAAAGTATTGTAAGGACAGTGTCCCAGTCCTCACTGCAGAACCAAATGTCCAGGGTTAACTCCTAATCCACATATCACTGTACACCAAACAATTTACTTAACCAGCCTGAAAAAGACCATTGTCACCACTTCCTGGACATTGGAAGGTCATAGGTTTAAATCCCAGCACCACCAAGCTGCTACTGCTGGGCTCTTGAGCAAGGCCCTTAATCTACCCCTGCTCAGTTGTAAGTCGCTCTGGATAAGGGCGTCTGCTAAATGCCATAAATGTAAATTTGACTTCAATCAAGTCTGACTCCAATCTGTGGACTCTTTGTTGTGCAGTAAGGGATACAGGTTCCAGGGTTAAGCCTGTTTGGTTGTTTATTTTAAACAGAAAATGAACATCTTGACCCATCTTGACAGACCCATCTCTCTCCTGTTTACAGATTTTATTTGACCAGGCCCAGCGCTCAATCAAATCACAGCTTCAGATGTTTGTTAAAGAGTAAGAATTGAAACTCTGCACTCACCATTGATGATTCAATTAAATAAATATTATTGATCACTAATGTATTTCCATTCGTTTGTATGTTTTTTAAGGGACCTGCGCAGGTTTAAGGAGTCGAAGAAGCAGTTTGATAAAGTGAGCGAGGAGAACGAGGCGGCACTGATCAAGAACTCGCAGGCTCCCAGAAATAAACCCCACGAGGTGGATGAAGCCAATGGCATCCTTAGTGCTACACGCAAGTGCTTCCGCCATATTGTCTTGGATTACGTCCTCCAGGTAAAACGCCACCCTGCCGCATGCCAGGATTCAGATGAGCAGTTTATTAGGGTTGTTAGTCTCTCTCTTTCTCTTTCTCTTTCTCTCTCTCTCTCTCTCTCTCTCTCTCTCTCTCTCTCTCTCTCTCTATCTATCTATCTATCTATCTATCTATATATATATATATAATACATACATATATATATATATATATACAGTGGGTATGGAAAGTATTCAAGTATTCAGACCCCCTTAGATTTTTCAATCTTTGTTATATTGCAGCCATTTGCTAAAATCATTTAAGTTCATTTTTCTTCCTCATTAATGTACACACAGCACCCCATATTGACAGAAAAACACAGAATTGTTGCAGATTTATTAAAAAAAGAAAAACTGAAATAGACCCTTATTGATCTAATACAGCCATGAATCTTTTTGGGAAAGATGCAACAAGTTTTTTACACCTGGATTTGGGGATCCTCTGCCATTCCTTTTTGCAGATCCTCTCCAGTTCTGTCAGGTTGGATGGTAAACGTTGGTGGACAGCCATTTTTAGGTCTCTCCAGAGATGCTCAATTGGGTTTAAGTCAGGGCTCTAGCTGGACCATTCAAGAACAGTCACGGAGTTGTTGTGAAGCCACTCCTTCATTATTTTAGGGTCATTGTCTTGTTAGAAGGTAAACCTTCGGCCCAGTCTGAGATCCAGAGCACTCTGGAGAAGGTTTACGTCCAGGATAACCCTGTACTTGGCTGCATTCATCTTTCCCTCGATTGCAACCAGTCGTCCTGTCCCTGCAGCTGAAAAACACGCCCACAGCATGATGCTGCCACCACCATGCTTCACTGTTGGGACTGTATTGGACAGGTGATGAGCAGTGCCTGGTTTTCTCTACACATACCGCTTAGAATTAAGGCCAAAAAGTTATATCTTGGTCTCATTAGACCAGCAAATCTTATTTCTCACCATCTTGGAGTCCTTCAGGTGTTTTTTAGTGTCTTGCACTGAAGAGAGGCTTCCGTCGGGCCACTCTGCCATAAAGCCCCGACTGGTGAAGGGCTGCAGTGACAATAGAGCGTTTGCTTCTGCAAAAACACCTGCAAAGCTCCTTCTAGTAAGCTGGAGCTTTGCAGGTGTTTTTGCAGAAGCAAACGCTTTATTGTTCGCATTGAAGTTTATTATTTATTCTTTGCAAGCAGGATTTAATATTTTATATAAATTTCTTTTTTAAATCCCGCTCTCATGAATTATTTAAAATCGTGTCTTGAAGCACTGGAATGTATAAAAACTGACCACCCAACAATTGTGAATATTTTAATTAAATTATCATCTCTAGAATCAAAGAATTTGAATATTTGTTTTCCTGCTCGGTACCTGGACACACAGGAACCTCTGGTAGCAGACAAAGCCCCAAAAAAATAATTGTTTACAGACCCAGTGGAATGCTTTATACCTTTCACAGATCTGAGATCAACATTAAATGCACTCACCAAAAATAAATGGCAGTCAGAATGGGATCAGTGCCTAAACAAAGAATTGCATGAACTAAATTTTGATGTTTGGCGGAAAAGCATAAGGTACAGCGGTTGGAATCTCGCGCCCCCGACTTATCACGGAATTGCATTTGCAAGATAACTAATTTGTTTGGCTGATTTTCCCGGCCTCTCTCAGATAACACGATAAACCAAAAAACTTTATAGGGAATTGTTTTGATGGAGTTTCATGTTGAAATAATGAACTTTATTAATTAATATATAATTTTTAATTATGAAATGAAGTAAAATGATAAAACCGTACAGAAAGTAAAGAATGCATGTGTATATGTATGTATCTGATATGTATCTGTTACTCAGCCCCTTTTTTGACGTCATTGGATACTTATACCCCTTTGAGAAACTCGTTTGATTCTGTTGATGCTTTTGGAAAGGTTTTGAAAAATGAAAAAAGTAAAGATAAACTATTGATGCATATCACAGATGCTTATTTTTAGGAGTTTCTGTAGACAGTGAATGTAAAAAAGCACCAGTGGCAATGTAGCAATGAAGTGCTTGTGCTAGTCATTAGAATTGATTATAGTTTCATGATGAGGCTTTTCATTTTACTTCCAGGTCTGGATTGTGCTGTTAAAGCTTATAGTGCAGTACTTCGCCGTGATCCATTTAAAATATGGACCCTTTATATTTAGAATTAAAGTCATGGAACAATTGAGAGGCAAATTAGATACAATTCTCACTTTCACCCTTCATCCCTCATCCGCCTCTCTCTATCTATTTATCTTTAAAACACACACGCGCACAAAAGAAAGAAAAAAAGACACCATTACCATGAGGAGGCTTAGAAATCAATCTTGTTTGGACTGTTGAATAAATTTTAAGCTAAAACCTTTATAGTTTACAGGAGTCCCTGTAAGCACTTTCAGTTTCTATCTGTTTTCTCTGTAAAATGACAGGATTTTTGTTGTTGTTGTTGTTGTTTTATTTAGGTTTTTTTGCGCATATTTGTACATCATATTGAGGATGTAACAGTCACATATTTTTTCTCTTTATAGATTAATCTTCTGCAGTCCAAGAGACAATCAGAAATCCTTAAATCGGCAAGTATATTTACTCTTTAATAACGAATATAAGATTAAGAAAGTACCTTTATGCAAACGCATGCATATGTTTGTGTTTTTTATAACGTTTATATTTTTTATTATTTAGATGTTGTCCTTCATGTACGCCCACCTGACCTTCTTTCACCAAGGTTACGACCTGTTCAGTGAACTTCACCCTCTAATGAAGCACCTCGGGGGGCAGGTACGGTGGAGCTTCTTCTCTCTGTCTTCAAATTCCTATTCAAATCCGCTTCATTTAAACATATTTAAGATACAGAGCTGAAAAATACTGTGTAAATGGGGACGTATTTTGATTGGTTTAGGCAGGTTGTTGGATTCCTCCAGTAGGATCTGAACTTCCTGAACATTTCAATATGTTTCACATATGACCATAGTGTGATTTTGGACAGATGTACTCTAATTGGCTGTTTCCCAAAACAATCCAAAAAATATTTTATATGAGTAATATTTTTGAATTTCTGTTTGAAAAATATTACAACTCTAATTCTTGTTGTTTTTGTTTATAATGGTATATTGGTTTGTACTGGGTACTGGATTGGTGCCCTCTTTAGTGCTAACAACTACCTCTTTCACTATGTTTGGCACATAAAAATGTCCAATTACTATCAGGTTTGGTGCCGCTAATTTGGCCGTAGGTGTAAGTGTGTGTACCGGCATCACATCCAGGATTCCCCTGGTGTTTGTGGTATAGACACTCTCACGTCATTGCATCACACGCAGTAGCACGTGAAAAGAAATGGATTCTTGTTTAGATGCGGAAAGTTTTTTAAAAAGTTTTTCATTTTCACACCTGAAAATGAGGAACTTCAGAAAACAGATTAACCACCGGATGATGTCATGTTGCACATGACCTCACAAGCCTACTGGTCTTGTTTTACCACCACAAGTACAATCTCCATTAACTCCTAACTATAACAAGGGGCATTAATATCAGTGCAATTGGGTACATTTCCAGATTCTACTAAACTGATTAAAGAGACTATGAACTTGTGTTAAGTAAAAGCCCTAGAATAAATCTGTCTATAAGACTAGATACGTTTTTATTATGTCTGTGTGATTTGTTGTGTATAAGCCGTGGTTTGAAGTCATTTAACAGCTTTGTGAGTATAAAGAATGGATTTGTGGCTTTAATATTATTTTTGCTTTAACTCTATGATCGTGCATAATAACCTGCCACTGGAAAGAGGAAGTGGAGGCTAAAGGAATGACTGGTTCTTCCCAGTCTGGGTATTCCCAGACTGTGTTTGTGTGTGAGGGAGAGCGAGAAAGAGTTTAATGTTAGTGTATGCTGTAGTAGAGTCCTGAGTGTGGAGGAGTTAACATCACAGCTGGGGTTTGAGGCCATCAGAAGTGTGTTTGATCAGAGTTGAGCTGTGAGTGAGTAAGTGAGTACCATTATGAAGCTGAAGAATGTACAGGGGTTGTGTAGACTGCCATGGAGAAGCTGTCCACAGGTATGTGTATGTGTGTGTGTGTGTGTGTGTGTGTGTGTGTGTGTGTGTGTGTGTGTGTGTGTATACACATTACACACCATTTTTTAGCTAATCGTATTTTGTGGTTTCCTTTCTCTGATTGATGTACTAAGTTTTTTACTTTATTATTATTATACTGTGTTTTTTTGGCCCATGATGAGCTCCTTTTTTTTGTTTACCCAGCAAGAGTCCTTTATGTTCTAAAGGAGACATCTCGCTCATTGATTCTCCTGCCTAAGTTGAGCTCTCACCTTGCAGGAAAATAATAGTTTTTTATAGAATAGTATTTTCTATTATAGAAAATGAAATTGGGCTCAAGTGGTGGCTTCTTTATACACTGGGACATAGTCTTACCCAAGCAGGCTCTTCTTTATGCTCATGCTGAGGACTGTCCCCTGTGTCCAAGACTGTCCTTGTATTGAAAGAGGGTCTAAGCTGTGTGTCTGAGATTGGGCCATCTTTATGCCCATGCTGAGACTTTGCCTTACCCAAGCAGGGGTTTCTTTTTTTCTAAAGGGAAGAATCTTGATCATTTATGCTCTCACCTAAATTAAGACCTCGCCAAAGCAGGATAAAAGATTTTAACCGTTTCTATAAGTGGCATGGGAGATACATTTCTAATATTAATCTAATTTATATAAATCAGAAAAATGGTCTCAACACAATTTTACCCAGACACTAAAGAAGTTTCCAAGGAAATGTTTGTTGTTTATTTTCTCTATCTCTCTCTCTCTTTCTTTCTTTCTTTCTTTCTTTCTCTCTCTCTCTCTCTCTCTCTCTCTCTCTCTCTCTCTCTCTCTCTCTCTCTCTCTCTCTGATTTACTCACACACTTTAATATATTGTGTGTTTTAGTTGGAGCAGTTGATGAATGATGCAGCGAAGAATAAGAGGGACATGGAAACAAAACACTCCACTATTCAGCAAAAGGTAAACGTTCACCCGTCCTCTTATTTCTCACTGCCTCTTTCTCTCACTCGAAAACTTTCTTCCCATCTGTCCAGTGCAGCAACCATCACAAAAACCAGGAAAACAATAATAAAAACATTATGGGTGGGTGTAGATGGAGGTGCACTATATTCTATATACTGTATATATTATAGTATATATTATATACTAATATTTTTTTTATCTGTTCTTTTCTGGTATTGGTGGGTTGATCAGTTAAAGTAGAGATCATGCATACAGTTTTATTCCTTCCCTGTTCTCTGGAAGTAAGGTCTTTTTTTCTTTTTCTTTTTGACGGCAAATGTCAGAAGTCCAGGTATTTTCTTCAATGTGAAACCAAGCAAAATCCTTCAACATTCTGTAGAAGTTTAAAACCGCAACATAACTGGGGAAGTTGTAGCTCAGTGGGTAAGATTAGTGGACTTCTAATCAAAAGGTCATGAGTTCAAATTACACCACCACTAAGCTGCCACTGCTAGGCTCTTGAGCAAGGCTCTTAACCCTCAACTGCTTAGTTGTATGAAAAAGATCACGTTAAGTCACTCTGGATAGGAGCACCTGCCAAATTCTCTCTCTCTCTCTCTCTCTCTCTCTCTCTCTCTCTCTCTCTCTCTCTCTCTCTCTCTCTCTCTCTCTATATATATATATATATATATATATATATATATATATATATATATATATATATATATATATATATATATATATATATATATAAATATATATATATATATATATATATCAGCACAAATTCAATTGAATAAATACAATTAAATGGAGGGGGAAAATTAATTATTGAATAGTTTTCATTTGTTAGACCCTATTTGGGAAATGCAGATGTGTATGTAAGTGCATGTTTTATATTGTCAGGATTTTCACCTTTTAAGAGAAATTCTTGAAGCTGGACATAAAACGCTAAAGGATCAAGAGCGCTAGCATTAGCCGCTAACCAGGAAGTGGCTTCAACTTTTCTTTTCACTTCAAGTTGTATCCTGCATGCAACTATGTTTGTGACAAATAAAAAAATATTGAATCTTGAATCAATAGCACTAAAGAATAATAAAAAAATAAATAAAAAACCCTAAAAAATCAATAATGCTAGCTTTAGCCGCTAACCAGGAAGTGGTTAGAGGCTAAAGCTAGCACCAATAATTCTTTAGCGTTTTAAAGGATGCACAAAACAAATCTTATATCTGGTACCGGCGAGTAGCCACAGTGACACTGTGCTAACTCTAGTTTTTTTTTTTTTTTTTTTTTATATACCCCTGGCATTGTTGTGTAGGTTTTCAAGTGTAAAAATAATGAAAATGATTGCGGATTGCGTTTGGTACTTGGGCTGTAATGATTTCTTCAGTAACTCCAGTAATTCAAATACAAAATTTCATTAAGGCCAATTAATTTGCCTCAATGCTCCGTTTAGTCTATTTAACTAAACACGGAGCACCATGTTTCCCACTGACATTATTACATTATATATTTATATACAGTGTGTTCGAAAAGTGTAGAGGGGAGGTAGTAAAGCACGTTTTTAAAGCTGCCAATAAATACACGGATTTTGTGTGTGGAAAATTTCAGGCAGTTTTTCCAGGGACAAGGAAAATCACATCACGATATAATCACGAATAATTTCATTAATTCATTAAATATTTCCCATAACCTGCTCTACATGACCACTGCGTGTACAGAAAAATTCCGGTATGAAATCTTATATCTATATGTATGTATGTATATATACACCTATGTATGTATATATGTACACCTTCTCATTCAAAGAGTTTTCTTTATTTTCATGACTATGAAAATTGTAGATTCACACTGAAGGCATCAAAACTATGAATTAACACATGTGGAATTATATATGGAATTATATACATAACAAAAAAGTGTGAAACAACAGAAAAATGTCATATTCTAGGTTCTTTAAAGTAGCCACCTTTTGCTTTATATACTGCTTTGCACATTCTTGGCATTCTCTTGATGAGCTTTAAGAGGTAGTCACCTGAAATGGTCTTCCAACAGTCTTGAAGGAGTTCCCCGAGAGATGCTTGGCACTTGTTGGCCCTTTTGCCTTTACTCTGCGGTCCAGCTCACCCCTAAACCATCTCGATTGGGTTCAGGTCCGGTGACTGTGGAGGCCAGGTCATCTGGCGCAGCACCCCATCACTCTCCTTCCTGGTCAAATAGCCCTTGATGCCTTCAGTGTGACTCTACAATTTTCATAGTCATGAAAATAAAGAAAACTCTTTGAATGAGAAGGTGTGTCCAAACTTTTGGTCTGTACTGTGTGTGTGTGTATATATATATATATATATATATATATATATATATATATATATATATATATATATATATATATATATAATCTGTGTATTTATATGTATTTATATATATTTAATTTCATACCGAATTTTTCTTTTATAATATATATATTACTGTGTGTGTTTGTGTGTGAGAGTGAGATATATATATATATATATATATATATATATATATATATATATATATATATATATATATACACACACACACACACACACACACACACACACACACACACACAAACACACACACACAGTAATCCCCACAGTTATAAATGTGTAGTTATGAATATTTTAATTGTTCATGTTGATTATGGCCTGGAGAAAAATCTGTTTTTGTGCCTGGCTGTTCTGGTGGACAGAGCTCTGTAGCTCCGACCAGAAGGCAACAGTTTGAGGAGAGAGTGGGCTGGGTGTGTGGGGGGATTTTCTTAGCCCTTTCTCCACTCTGGATAAGTGAAGATCTTGGGAGGTTGGGCAGTGGATCACTTTTAATCCTCTCAGCAGTCCTGACCCTCCGCTGTAGCCTCTTGATGTCTGATTTGGTGGCTGAACCAAACCAGATGGTTATAGATGTATTTTTTTTTTTTAATCGTTTGTTATAGCAGCTATAAAGAGTTGTTCCCTCTTTGGAGAGCGTTAGATAGGAGGATAGATTGAGGTGTAAGGTGATCTGTGATGAGTGTGTTCTGCAGGCATGGCCATGTTTTATTCAGTTGCAGCAGTAACAGTGCAGTTCCTCCATACACCGTTGTAGGGAGTGTTGATGTCTCCATTGGCCTCTTGGCACAGCTGATAAAATTCCATGCTGCTCCGGAATGAGCTTTTCCTTTCGCCTGTTTCGTTGAAACGATCACGCTAATGGAAAAAATCCTGTTGTGAGGACCAGATGTCACCTAAATCAGAAGTGTGTCCCTTCCACTATTACTGTGCTAGTTGAAATCATTACTATTAGTAATAAATCATTAGTTTATATTTTACACATTTTTTTCCAATATAACACTCTGCTAATGATTACTACACACAGACAAACATTGTATAGCTTTGAAATGTTTATGAAAGCAAAATGAAACCATGGCTGGTACTGACACACACAAACAATGTGTTAACGGATAAAATGTGCATGCTGCATACACATGGATTTGATCAAAATCTGAAGTTGAGTTGAATTTTTTTTTTCCTCAAAAGAGCTATTCATTTTCTTGCACTGTATGTACACTTTGAGCATAGTGAAGGCTTGTGCAGTATTACGCTGCCCCAATATCCAGTTTCTCACACATTATATTACCTGACCTACCAACCATTACACATTTTGTATCGGCTGCACTACAATTACAGATGCTGTAGACTGTGGTGGGGATTGTGAATGCTGAGATTGTTTGGTGTGTGTGATCTACAGAGAGGTTAGTAATGTAAACTGTTGTAAATTGAATGAAAGGGGTCGACCTGCTGTGCACTGTCTGGGAGTGGCTTTGCTACTGTATTGTGATTGGGCGTGGCTGACCTCCTGTACAGTGACTGGGCGGGGCTGACCTGCTGTGCACTGTCTGGGAGTGGCTAAGCTGCTCTATTGTGATTGGGCGGGGCTGACCTGCTGTGCACTGTCTGGGAGTGGCTAAGCTGCTCTATTGTGTAAGCTGCTCTATTGTGATTGGGCGGTGCTGACCTACTGTACAGTGACTGTACGGGGCTGACCTGCTGTGCACTGTCTGGAAGTGGCTAAGCTGCTCAATTGTGATTGGGTGGGGCTGACCTGCTGTGCACTGTCTGGGAGTGGCTAAGCTGCTCTATTGTGACAGCGACTGGGCGGGGCTGACCTGCTGTACAGTGACTGGACAGGGCTGACCTGCTGTGCACTGTCTGGGAGTGGCTAAGCTGCTCTATTGTGATTGGGCGGGGCTGACCTGCTGTACAGTGACAGGACGGGGCTGACCTGCTGTACAGTGACTGGACGGGGCTGACCTGCCGCATATAAGCAGAGATAAACTGAGGGAATAAACTGATGGGGAGAGCCAGAGAGAAGGAGAAATGGGGGAAAGTGAGGGAGGGGTGAAGGGCGATCTGTGTATCAGCATTTCTAATGCTTCTCTTCTCTTTCTCTCTGCAATTTATCAAGGCGACTCAGCAGGTGAGTCTGTCTGTCTGTCCCTTTTTTCATTCTGTTTTCTTCTTCACCCCATTTTAAAGTCTACTGACTCTCGGTGACTGCAATTACAAGGTCAACACCCTTGTTATTAACTAACACACACACACACACACACACACACACACACACACACACACACGGAGCATAAATGTTTAATGCAGGGGAGCTCTTCCTGGTTATTCTAGCCTGCTTTTTGAAGCTAGTGCAGATGCTACCACACACTTGCAGACAGAAGGATGCGCACTGCAATGCTTAAAGGTTGTGTCCATAGTCAGTGCTGACACATACACACGCTTATCTATCAGGCATGAAGATCTTCAGCCGCTTTTACTATGTGTGGTATCTGGTGAGTATAAAATTGCCGTGGGAAGTATTTTTTAAAGCAACAACTTTATTAAACATCAATTAATGAGCATCATTTTAGCCCAGGAATGTTCATAAAGAGGCTATACATTTTTTTATTGTTTATATTTAGACATAATGTTGTGCAAGTGTGAGAGGCTAGTTAAAATACCATGTGATTACTCTTGTTTTACATAAAAAACAGGATTTATAATGAAACGGTGGAGTAGAAAGCCAGTAATTAGAATCAAGGCTAATATAAGTGTTATGAAATGCGTGACTTTGTTGTAAACGTGAAGAAGGAACAGCCCTAAACTGTGACATCAGGAGCTTTAACACGACGTAGTTGTTGTTAATTTAGTTCACAGTCTTCACTCTAAAGTCCGTGTAGTTCCTCTTCCTCTCTCTGCATCATGACTGGCTCAGTCCTCGACACTGTCTGACTCGTGAATCACAGCATGTCAGTTTTAAAATCATTCCATTGCGTTTGTAGCATGTATTGTGTAGCGTGCGTCAGGGGACTGCGGATTGCGTCTGGGGATTGTTCCACTGATGAGTCTGATGTCTAATTTAAAAATGAACAGGTTGAGATGTAAGGATCAGCTTTGTATACAGTAGAAGGAGAACAAATTTCTACTACTAAACTAAACATCGTATGAAAATATTACGACACATTCCTACGAAGCATATAATGGGTATCACAGTGTGTATGTTTGTCTTTAAACAAACTGCCAGCAGCACAGTAGTGTTCACTTATATTTGTTCAGTGTACATGCCGTTCCATTAAACTCATGCAAAATAATGCATATGTAATAATAATAATATGAATAATGTTATATATACATAATAATATTAATAATGAAAAGTTGTTTTCTCCAGCCACAGGCATATTAATGAAGCAAGATTTGAAAGTTGTATGATTCATGTTTATATTCTTACGCACAGCCGGTCAATGAGCTCAATTACAGTTCTATAAAGTAATTCATGGCAATACTGTAGATCACTGAACCTAGAACAGCACACCCTTTCATATCATTATTATGATTATTGTAACAGCAAATGGAGATTAAATGTGGAATGGGATGATCAAAAAACACACGAATCTTATGGTGGGGTGCCCACAAACGTTTGTTCATATAGTGTGTGTGTATATCACATATAATATATATACACTATATGATACTATATGAGATGATATTTATGAACAAAAGGTTGTGGGCACCTGACTATAAGATTCATGTGCTTTTTGAACATCCCATTCCACATTTGCTGTTATAAAAACCTCTACTCTTCTGGGAAGATGATCCACTAGAATTTAGAGTGTGCTTGTGGAGATTTGTGTTCATTCAGCCACAAGGGTTTTAGTACGGTCAGGGTGAGGAGGCCTGAGGTGCAGTCAGCGTGACATCATCTTTAAAGGTGTTCAGTAGGGTTGAGGTCAGAGCTCTATAGCAGGCCACCCAAGATCTTCCACTCCAGCCCATGTACACCATATCTTCATGAATCTCAATTTGTTCACCTGGTCATCACTCTAAGAAAAACTCAGATACCAGAAAGCAAGCGATTACTTCCTTTGCAGTTTAATAGCATGTCCTAATGGTGGTTCAGTTTGGACTGAACTGTAATAGATGTAATGTTTTCTGAAGGTTATTCTGGTAGAACTCTGGTCTTCTGCTCACTGCATTCCCCTGTAACATAATCAGCAACATGAGATCCACTTCCTTTTTTTTTCTTTCTCCTCCACAGGAGTTCATTTACAGTACGCTGAGTTCAGTTACTCATCCTCATCCACTGTGCAGCCTACGCAACACCACACCACAAACACGTTAAGATCGTGGATATGTTGTTGTTGTTTACTTGACACAAGTACACCATTATTTTACTGAATTAGGTCTTTTCTGATTTGGTTTTCGTTTGTGTCGTTATTTTATTTTTTACAAACATCATTTCAGTTTGATAAAAGATGTAATGTTTGCATACTTTGTTCGGTTATTTTGAGTTTATAAATTTTTTTCTTCTGTGTTTTTTATTTTTTATTTTATTTTTTAGGATTATTCGAATGACGACACCAGGCTGGAGTACAATGTGGACACAGAGAACGGGATTATTATGGAGGGTTATCTGTTCAAGAGGGCTAGTAATGCCTTTAAGACCTGGAACAGGTTGGTTTCAAGCTACAAACCAAACAAAGATTTTTGCTCATTTTTGTGAGCATTTTTTATTTTACAATTCAGAAAGTGTTTAATATCTTTTGAAGGCTCACTGATGTGTTTGAGTTTTATTCAGTAGCAGCAGCCATTTTTTTTTTTTGTTTGTTTGTTTGTTTGGGTCCCCCAATCCCCCCCAAAAGTGAGGTGACCTCTGCATATAAAATTACAGAAATGTGTATCCTGACCTGATTAGAATTGTCAGGTAACTAATATTGTCAGCGCCAAGTTGGGTTTAAAAACAGTAGATAGTTCAGCCGGTAAATTGAGAAAACAGGAATCGGAAATCACCTCTGGGTCTCGGTGCAGTAGAATATTATCTAGATAGAGTTGATAACTTTTTTTAGTTTGTTTTCGTGGGGATAGAAATGGCAACATTTGTAGATTAATTGTTTGCTATGATGATCTTTAAGTGCCAATGCATTAAAAAGAATTATCACAAATCTAAACAATTTCTTTTTTTCCTAGACCATTAAACTAATTCTATTATACAGAAAGTTATTAAGAGTATCTCAATATTTGAATATTTTTATCCTTTATAATGTTATTTTCTCTTCCTTTCTTTTCACAGGCGTTGGTTTTCTATTCAGAACAATCAGTTAGTGTACCAGAAGAAGTTTAGGGTGAGTCACATGACATCCTGTTCTCTCATTCTTTTTCAAGAGTGTGCAGATTTAGCTTCAATGATTAAGTGATTATAATGAACAATGCATTTGCCAGTTAGAACTGCTTTTTTTTCTTATTAAATATTAAAACCTACTTATCAGTGTAAAAGTGCAAGTTGTATGTTTCTGATCTAGGATAACCCTACTGTGGTGGTGGAAGATCTGAGGTTGTGTACAGTTAAACAATGCGAGGACATCGAGCGGCGCTTCTGCTTTGAGGTGGTTTCACCCACAAAGTGAGTCCAGCAAAACAATCACACATTAAACCAAACGTTACGACGAGGCTGTACAGTGGAACCCCAGCATTCGAGATTAATCCCTTCCTGAAAACCTTTCGTGTTCCCAAATGTTCGTACTCGCATGGTAATTTTCCTATAAGAATTAATGTAAAAGCTATTAATCCGTTCCCAGACCTCAGGCGATCGCTTATTTCAGCCCTTATAAAAAAAAATTATGATTCATTTAACATGCAAATATACTTGTAACAAAGTATAAGCATAAAAAGTAATAAATTATAAACATGAAGAAATAAGTAACTTTATAAATAAATAATAAAATGTAATAATAAATTAAATTTAGTATTGTACTGAACCTACATGGTGGTTTAGTGGATGATGGTGGGGTGAGATGATGATGTGGAAGAGGTGGAGATACATTTTTGGAAGTGGAGTCCCCGTCTATGAAGACAGGGAGCAACTCAGAACAATGCATGACTAGAACCAAACGCGTTGAAAGAAATGCTCCTCTTCCCGAAATATGCTCGTACTCCTACAAAGGTTTTTACAAGTAAAACCGCTCGTACACCGATATTCTCGTACTACAAGGCACTCGTACACTGGGGTTCCACTGTATAACCATTTAATTATCCGCTTGCTAGAATATGCTGTACTATAGTATTATGGACAGTTTTGTCAATTTTTTTGTTTGTTTTTTTGTGTTAAACATACAATTGGTTTGTAACAGTAAATGTTTTGAAGAATTTAACCCAAACGTATCTGCTCATTTTTAAATGCAATAATAACGTTTGCTGATGGTTTCTAAATAAACACTTGATGTATGCATTTTATAAATGCTTTGAAGTGTTTGAGCTCTAATGTAAAGGTTTTTCAAGCATGTTATTTTCACTGTAAGCATCTCTGTGTACGTGTGTGTTTGTGTGTCTGTACAGGAGCTGTATGATGCAGGCTGATTCGGAAAAGCTGAAGCAGGCGTGGATCAGAGCCATGCAGAACAGCATCGCTACAGCCTTCAGAGACAGATCAGACTCAGAGGTGACTATTACAGATTCATTCAATTTGGATCATTAGGCTTTTTAAGTTCCTATTAAACAAAAAGGTCAAGGTAGAAACTTGAAGGTTGTAGGTTGAAGGCTCAGCTTACGATTTCTGCAGCACTGGCTCTGGTCGGACGGCATTAGCTGTCGGCTAAGCTCGTTGGTGAGAAAGACAATCCGATTGGATGATTAGCTTAGCGAATGAGCACATGGGAAAAAAAGCCGGACCGGAATGTATACTTGCTCTTGTTTTTGCAATTTATCAGACATAATTGAAAAAGCCACACAAATATGTTAGTAATGATCGAAGCAGGTCTTCCGGTTTCCTTGTTTAGATGCCGAATGCAGACTACTGCCAACTGCTGATATGAGACATGTATGTTTCATTAAGTTTGGTGTCTCAGTTGCGCCTGCCTAATTTGGTGTCTAATAATCTGCCCAATTTGCATCACAATCTGCTGATGCCGGCAAAAAAAAATTTGACAAAAAATCGGCCGCTAATCGATATCCCACACACGGTCAATTTGTGTATTTGAAATTTAGTTTTACTTTGTGCTTTTTGATTGTAATTATAATTCAAACTATAGTTTGCATATGGAAATTCTAAAAGCATGCATCGTCATACTGACAATGACTAAACATTTTGACGATCTATTTTGTGACCAATGACAAAAGGACTTGTTATTCTAAAGGCAATGAGATGTTCATTGACACAAATACTTACTTTTCAGAGATGAACTGAAATATTCTAAGAAAAGTACAAGCTTTTGTGTGGTGCTGTTTGTACTTATTGTTTTGATATATGCACTTACAGGTTTGCAAAATTAAAAATGATTGGAGAAATGTTAAAAAACAACCAAAAATATACTGTGTAACTGTTTTGCAGGTGGACATCTTACCATTCAAATTTAATGTGAATCACAACAGGAAGCTAATGGTGAAAACAGCAGTTATGTGTGGAAAAATGTGCAACAATCGCTCATAATTTCCAAATAAAAAATGATAAAAGGAAGAGCATTTGGTTGTCATATTTAGCTTCAGGCAAATTTTATGATAAATATTTTACAGAATCTTTTAAATTTTAAAAGGTAATTTTTTAAATTTAAATGTAGACATAATATTTAATGTTATACACATTTTCTCCAGCACTGATGTTTTGCTGGCAGCTGGTTTGCAAACTTGTATATTAGTGATTGAGATTAGAATCAAGATTAGAATCAAATTTTTTGTCATTGTGCAAAGAACATGTACAGAGACAATTTAGTTACTGTAGCATCTAAGCAGAAGCGCAGAAGTGGCCGATTTACAATAAAAAGCGCTTTGTTAAATAAGCGTATGGGTCCATATGTACATGAGTGAGAGTGATTAATGTACAAAAGGTGCAGTACTTAATAAGATATGGTGTATGTAGTAATATAGAGTTTAACTGTGCAAAGGTTAGGCAGAGGATAAGACATCTTAAGAAGATGACATGCTGAAATAACAAAATATAGTATATCATATTAATATTTGAATATTTTTAATGTCAGTGCCAAAAAAAATCCAAAAAATAAATAGCTGTACAAAACATGTACCATTGCAGTATAGGATTTGTGTGATTACAGTACAATGTGTTTGACAGAAGTTAGACAGGAAGTCCTCGCCTTCCACCGGAAGTTTGGAGTCTGATACAAGAGAGAGGAGTCTAAAAGGAGAAGGTGCCTTGCAGAAGGTCATGGCCATCGCAGGAAACAATACATGCTGCGATTGTGGACAGCCAGACCCCAAATGGGCCAGCATTAACCTGGGGATCACGCTGTGTATCCAGTGTTCTGGCATTCACAGGTACACAATCTGTAAAACACACATCCCATCAGCATACACACCTCTGTGCATTTGCCAATTAAATACTCTGCATAATTGTGGATAAGGAGAAAGAGGTTGGCGAAACAGAATTAGATTTGTACAGATTGGCCAGGCAGAGGGAACGAGCTGGGAAGAATGTGCTGCAAGTTAGAGCAATAAAGGATGTTTCATGCCGAGGAAAAGCACTACAGATGCATTATTTGCTTTGAAACTGTTGATGGAGATGTATAGAGAGGGTCAGAAGGAGTTACATTGTGTTTGTGGATTTAGAGAAAGCATTCGACAAAGTGCTGAGAGAGGAGTAGTGGTACTGTATGAGGAAGTCGGGTGTGTCAGAGAAGTATGTGAGGATGGTGTATGAGGACAGTGTGACAGCAGTGAAGTGTGCAGTAGGAACGACAGACTGGTTCAAAGTGGAGGTTGGACTGCATCAAGGATCGGCTCTGAGCCCTTTCCTGTTTGCAGTGATGATGGACAGGTTGACGGACGAGGCCAGACAGGAGTCTCCATGGACTATGATGTTTCCGGATGATATTGTGATTTGTGGTGAGAGTAGAAAGCAGGTTGAGAAGAGCCTGGAGAGATGGAGGTACGCGGTGGAGAGAAGAGGAATGAAAGTCGGTAGGAGTAAGACAGAGTACATGTGTGTGAATGAGAGGGAGGTTAGTGTAGTCTTGTGGTTGCAGGTAGAAGAGGTGGAGAAGGTGGAGGAGGTGGATACTTTACCTGGGATCAACAGTGCAAAGTAATGGACAGTGTGTTAGAGAAGTGAAGAAAAGAGTGCAGGCAGGGTGGAGTGCGTGGAGAAGAGTGACAGGAGTGATTTTTGATAGGAGTAATTTGTGAATATCTGCAAAAGTAAAAGGGAAAGTTTATGGGACTGTGGTGAGACCTGCGATCTTGTATGGTTTAGAGACAGTGGCATTGACTAAAAGACAGGAGGTGGAGCTGGAGGTAGCAGAGCTGAAGATGTTGAGATTTTTATTAAGAGTGACGAGGATGGACAGGATTAGAAACTTATGTAAGACGTTTTGGAGACAAGTTGAGGGAGGTGCGATTGAGATGGTTTGGACATGTGCAGAGGAGGGATATTAAACTGTGTAACCTGCATTTGTGTTTTTTTCTTTATAGGAGTTTAGGAGTTCATTTCTCCAAAGTGAGATCTCTGACTCTGGACACATGGGAGCCTGAACTGCTGAAGGTGAGAAGTAAGAGATGAAGGGATCACAAGCAGTGCTGACAGATGGGTGCAGGAAACAGTCACATTAGATCAGCCCATATTACTCAGACTCACACTGTGTCCACGTCACTGCTCCTTTCTCTCCCACATACACACTTAACAACAACCATTTGAAAGGGAAAGTTACAGTAAATGTATATAATGTACTTTATCTATACTGTGATACTCAAAATTGCACTATTATAACTGTTGCCCATACTGTAATAGACTTCATTTTTCCTTTATATTCTTTTGCACATATGTATATATACTTTCCTTGACCATTATAGTCATAATCCTCTTTCCATGTACTGTTTATTTATATTCATATTATTTATAGCATATTATCCAATCATGTGTCAGTATTGCATATATCATAGCCTTACCAGCCTGTACATCTGTAAATATTTTTAATCACTACAAACGCATTTCTAGTTAAACGTTATGTGTGGTTTCATTGCCGTGTACGTAGCTTGTGCAATGACGATAAAATCTTGTCTGATCTAATCTACATATCAAAGCAGAGTTATAACATTAGCTTTTGCTTCGCAGTAAATTCCTGGGCGAATTGAGTCACAGTTCCTGGGTGCATTGGGTCGCTATTTATAGTTTACTATTATACTGCATTATATTTAATAATGATTAAGCCTGTCAGACTATTATTACTGTCATTTAAATGTCATTAGCTGCTATTTTTGTTTACTTTGAACTTACTATCACTATCCTTTTTTTTTTTTTGCTAGACACACTGTAGAAAGTAAAAAATAAAAATAATTTTTATTTATTTATTTTTTTTTGCAAAATATATGTAACCTTGTGTATGTTCTTCAGTTAATGTGTGAGCTTGGAAACGGCGTCATAAACCGGATTTATGAAGCACGCACCGAGGAGCTCAGGGCACGGAAACCTCAGCCAGGAGACTCCAGGTATAAACGGGGGGGAGGGGG
Organism: Silurus meridionalis; assembly: GCF_014805685.1. Lineage (NCBI taxonomy): Eukaryota > Metazoa > Chordata > Actinopteri > Siluriformes > Siluridae > Silurus > Silurus meridionalis. Next base: position 7,226,472 of record NC_060892.1, read on the forward strand.
AATATATACTGTATTTTCCGGACTATAAGCCGCTACTTTTTTCCTACGCTTTGAACCCCGCTGCTTAAACAACGAAGCAGCTAATTTATGGATTTTTCCTGGGTTTTTCCCGGTTTCACAAATTTCAAGCCAAAAAACTGAGCGACATAACATTAGACCAATGAAATTTCTGAACGGAAACGAAAAAAACACACCTCACCTGTGTTCTGAGCTGCATGGCATCGGGAGAAAAATTTTTTTTTTTCCAAACGCAGGACGATGCCAAAAGATAAACTCCCGAAAGAAATTGTTGTGAAAGGAAGGAGGAAGACAGTGAATAATGACTTACTTAGTCGGCTACTGTTTAAATACAAGCCGTTGTAAGGCGTTGAGTCTGGGTCAAGGGATTGCTAACTCCAGTTGCAACAGAAATCATATAAGCACAGACAGGTTTCCAAAACTCTTGCTTTTTTATGTTTTTTTTTGGCAACAGTGTTAAGGGTTAGTCAAAGAAACTTAGAAATGAGCATCAGAAAATAATAAGGTCATAATCCTCGTCTTGAACACATGCAGTAATACTGGAAAAAGGCTGTGCCAGGCTATTCCCAAAATACCGCTATGCTCCTAAAGGAAGCGCCACATATTTCACCCGTTACACCGTGTGTAACGTGTCTTTCGTTAAAGCCTGTGTAAAGTACATTAGTGTAGACAGGTTTATAGACAGGTGCGGCTTATAGACAGGTGTATATATATAGATAATAGATATAGATATGTATATGTAATATACACACACACGCATGAAGAATTCTTCTCATCAGCATCTTTCTGTATTCAGGCAGGACGTGGAGTCATACATCAGAGCGAAGTACGTCAATCGGAGGTTCATCAAAATGCCATCGGATGAAGAACTGAAGCTGAAGATCATGGCTTTGAGTGTAGAGCAGAAACAACCCAGCGACTCCTCTGAACTACAAACACGACAAGCAGCACAACATAAACACACACAGAGAACAGGACCTGCATTAGGGGTTCCAGGTCAGTGTGATACTGCGCTCTCTGAGAATTGTATTTATATTCAATTTATTGCCGTACTAGATAGCAATGCAAATAGTATTTTTTTGTGTTATTTGGCAAACAAATAAGTGGCATAAAATGTTATAAAAAAGCTTATAGCAATTCATTTATGAATTTGAAATGTATATTTGTCATCTATTTCTGTAAGGCTTTAATGGGACAGTGCTCATTTGTTAATATTTAATAAAAATAATCAAATTAAATAAAAAAAACTCCTGAAAGACGGTCAGAAAATTTTTCATGTGATGTATATGTTTAAAATGAACTACATGGCAGTGTGGCCTTAATTCTGCAAGTGCTGTATGCGCTCGCTCGCTCTCTATCTATCTATCTATCTATCTATCTATCTATCTATCTATCTATCTATCTATCTATCTATCTATATATATATATATATATATATATATATATATATATATATATATATATATATATATATATATATATATATATGTGTGTGTATGTATGCATGTGTGTGTGTATGTATGCATGTGTGTGTGTATATGTATGTATGTGTATATATATAAAAAATGCTGGAGTGAAAGCTGGTTATCAGTAGACTGCTTTTATTTCAAATTTGCATATATTGATGACTGATGAGAAATGCTTTTAAGTAGAGGTCGACCGATTTTTACCGATCCTGTTAGATAGGTTGGAACGTACTTGCCAATAACCCATTAATCAACCGATTAAATGTATTTAAAATGGATACTGGATAAAAAAAAATCATGACACTCCATGTAAAGTAGTACAGAATTTTCTTACAAAAATATATTAATATAGAATAAGAATATATTAATTATATAGTAACAAATATTGAGGAAGTTAAGAATGAAAAAAATAAACAAAAAGTAACACTCCAAATAGATAAAAATAGTTAAAAAAAAAATATAAAGAATGTTAATTAATTTAATTATATTGATTTAATAAATTATAATAAAACCCGGAAAAACTATCGGTATGGATTTTTTGTTGATACCTGCTACTTCCCGCGTTCACCTATCAGTGCTGTTTAATCGGCAACACTGATGAATTTAAATATTAGTAAAAGATAACACAAGTGAACACAACATGCAGTTATTAAATGACGGTTTTTATGATTGGGGGAATACTAAATCCAAAACTACATGGCCCTGTGTAAAAGTGTTTATCTTTCACTAATATTTAAATTAGTTTGATGATCTGAAGTTTAGAAGCCTTAAATTATAATGTGGAAAGGAGAGCCGTTGTGGTACTGGTGTTCAGCAAGTCGACTCAACAAAGAACGTGGCGTCAGTGATTGACCTCTAGAGGCCGCTCTCGTATTGTATGTCAACAGACTTTCTCAGGTGCAAAAAAGAAAATCGATAGGTAGAGGTCGAGCCAATGAATCGGTCGACCTCTTATTGTGATGATCTCGTTAATGTCTCCACATTCTTTTTGACTTCTCTTCCTGCAGCTATATCTTAACAGCTTCTTCACTATCTTTTCTGCTTCTTGACTAACCTCCCCATCTTCTGACCTTTTTACCCTTGCCCTGTGACGTGGTCTTTGCATAGCTGTGAGTGGCCTTGAAGTTTCCAGCGAATCTCTCTTCTGTCCTGATGAGTTAGATTCTCTGTTCTCCTACTTTGACGCGTCTGGCCAGCGCAGTAGTAAGTACAGATCAACTCGCGCTAGGAGCTGAGCTTCATCACCCAGCACCGCTCTGTCCTTTCCCTCATATTCTGACCTGTCTTTTGCATTTTTTAAATCCTTGTGGCTGTGGTGTTCCTTCTTTGGGGTTCATGTCTCATAATCCTGGTGAAAAACCTGGCTGTGGGTTTCTGTCTGGCGTGAGTTAAATGACTGTGTGTTTGTGCGTTCCTCAGTTAAAAGTGCCGATGGTGGCGTCACGAACAAAACCGAAGAAAGCCCCGGGGGTTTAAACACCAGCCAGAATCATACAGGTGAGATGCTTTTATGTGTATTTATAATAACTTTGACTCTGATTGGTCAAAATGTTACAATCTCTGAAAATGGAGCAGATACAAGTTGCTGGTTATTATTAATGCACTTTTTCTATGTTTGCGTTATATGCTTTTGTTTCTATAGTAATAGCGCAGTATATTATTTGCTAAAATGCAGATTATTGGAATCAGAAGATTTTAGTGCATGTCAGCTTCTTTAAATGATCTATGCTATTTTTGTGTAATTTCCCTTTTGTGTGCAGCTGTAGATGAGTCGTATTCCTCCACGTGTAGCAATAAGGTGAAGCTGGTCTTCTCCGAACCAAAGCAGTTCTCTCCCAGCTTGCAGCTGTACTGGGCCTCATTCACACGCAGCCTACCGGACATGGCCGAGGCTTTGGCACACGGGGCAAAGGTCAACTTTATAAATACGGAGGAGGAGAAAAGATCGCCGCTGATCATGGCTGTACACGGAGTGAGTTATTTAGTTAGACACTCTACAGAATAATCCAAAAAGACTCATGATGTACCAGCATTAGTCCACTGTATAGCACCGATTAAAGTGTATTTAGATCACATAGCACCATCTGTAAAAGTAGGCAGGTTGTGACTACTGTTAGAGACAATATGTAAATTATCGGTAGTCCCTGAGTTACGATGGAGATGCGATGCAATGACCCCGTCGTAACTTGAAAATATTGTAAGTCGAGACAGCAGTCTTCAAGAATGATCAGATTGGGGTAGTAAACGGTACATTTTTAAGAATTTAACATATATTATGTGATAAACTTTATATAATGTATAAACTTTACAGTGTATATATGTATGTGGTAGGAGGCGCGTGCACGAGCGTAGGTTCTCAAAATGCTCTCTATTTCAGTATCTGGCAACCACAATAAAAAAAGGAGAGAGGCTCGAGCTAAAATTGGATTTTGTAACACCAAAAAAAAAAAAAAAAAAAACAGAAAGAAAAACTGCACACTCTAACACCGAGACAACCAAACTCAACCAATAGTGAGAATAAGGCATCTCACAAGGAGGGAAATGCGTACATTCTGGCAGCGACCCAAAGTATTTTAAGGATATTTAAACTTGAAAACAGTGATGTCACATCATGGCTTGCTGCAGATTAATGCTGAGTGTGTCTGTCGTGTGTGTGTGTGTGTGTGTGTGTGTGTGTGTGTGTGTGACTTTTTCAGGGCTCTCTGGTTGCGTGTGAGTTTCTGCTGCAGAATTCAGCCAGTGTGAATCAGTGTGACAGTCAGGGTAGAGGACCATTACACCATGCCACCATCCTGGGACACACCGGGTCAGTACACACACTTATTTTTACTAAGAGGAAGGAAATAACAAAATGGAAGTGGATTTGAATAAGATATCATTTACAATATATACAGATTTCACATCAACAGCCTAAAGGTCCATGAAATTACTGAGAACTTCGAGGATGGATTTGGACTGTAATTAATTTCTATTCATTACCATTGAAGTGCCGATTACTGCACACCTTAATGATGATTCACTGTAATGAATGGAAAGTCGGAATCATAACTATATAAAACCCAAATTCAGATTATTTATGGATAAAAGTGTACTTTGCAAAAATGCAAAAGCCACATATTGAGTTGAACTATCTTTAATTTCGACATTATAAAGCTTATAGTGCTGCTTATTGAGGAGCGCATGGGGGATTTCTTATTTGAACAAATTCACTCATGCTGGATTGTTTCTTTCTGTAAGAAAAAGAAAAGTATTTCAGTATTTTTGTAAATCAACATTTGTATTGTTTTTAATGATAATTGCAGATGGCAAGATGACAACCATGCTTTAAAAAAATCTATATAAAATATAATAACTTTGTTTTGACAATTTTTGTTTAAAAATAGACAGACATTTTGTTTAGTTGTGAAAATATAAGCTTCTGGAATATATAATCAGTTTAATTTTATACAATAATTAAATGAGAGATGCATAAATTAAATACAAACGTTAAAAACAAGCGCTTTGAATGCAGTAAAGCCGCAGTAAATCACTGAAAAAAATATGCATTCGCTTCATTGTTTAAGCCACGAGGTTCAAAGCTTGGGAAAAAAGTAGCGGCTTATAGCCTGAAAAGTACTGTATGCAGTGGAACCCGGTTATCTCGCCCTCGGTTACCTCGACAACCCTATTAAGTCGACGTTTTTGAAGTGGAACCGCCAAATTCTCGCTTTTTCTAAGCATTTTTTATCGGTTATGTCGATGTTATGTTTTTTATGTCGCCAAACCCTAATATCTCGAGCACAAGGAGGGAAAAATTTGCCATTTAACGTCGGTTATCTCGGTGCAGCCGCAGAAGAACTCGCGGAAGTGGCCGAAAAATCAAGTCTTACAGCTGCTACAGGTGTTGTATTGTATACTGGTTAATTTCTGCTGTTAGTTAGTGCTAGTGTTCGTAGTGTTAGTAGGGGCGCGGTGTGGCTTTGGGAAGAAAAGAGCAGCCGTTGAGAGAGTGCCGGTGGGAAGACACGTACCGGGATACGCATGCGCGATAACAACGACCGCCGTGAACCAACATATTCCAACAATAACGGACAGTGAGAGTGTGGAAGTTTAAATAGGAGCTGGTGATGATGATAAACTTGCACCATATGTGCGCGATTGAAACCGAGAGCTTCAGAGAAAGCGGCCGAGAAAGCACCTGCCACGCTAAAGGGGGCCGAAGGGGGCGTGGCAGGTGGATTCCTGACAGATAAACATGTACTGTATGTATTTTTATAGCATGCCTTCATTAAACAATTAGCGGCAACGCTGTTGTGTAAAAAAAACCTTTAAAAACACGTGCATGCACATTCTCATTTATTAACGCACATCATGTACATAAAGAAATTTCAAGCACGTTAATATACTGCCGCCATTTTGATTTAGGTTTATCTCGATCATCGGTTACCTCGATGCTTTTTGGCGACCCCCTAGGACATCGACATAACCGGGTTCCACTGTATTCTAAATATCTCTTGTGTGAAAACACTGTGTGATGAATGTGTTTTAAAGTTTCTTATCTTCTTCCACAGACAAGTGTGTTTATTCCTGAAGCGTGGAGCCAATCAGAACGCAACAGACATCGAAGACAAAACGCCGCTGTCTATTGCAGTAGACGCCGCTAATGCAGACATCGTAACACTGTGAGGGACACTTACAACTTATTTATTTAATCATTTCATTTAGATTCCAGTCTCCTTTAAGTCGTGTCAGTTGATTTCCTGATCATCCTTCAATTTAAATTACAATAAACATGACTCTGTCTCGTTTTTTCTCCTTAGGCTGCGATTGGCCAAGATGAACGAAGAGATGCGAGAGTCGGAGGGACCGTACACGGGTCATCCAGGTCAATATTCCTCTAACAGTCTCACTGAGGTCCAGTACAGGAAGTGTATAGAAGAGTTTATTTTTTTACAGCTCAGAGACTCGTAATAGTCTGGAGATTCATCATAAGATCGGGGTCCTTTTCTGACAGTAATGTAGCTGCAAGTCACCAGTTTCTATTCATGCATTCATTCTAGTCCTTTATTGTCTCTATAGTAACAGCTTATTCATAGGGGTCTTTTGTATGAACGCATTATTTCATATTCGTAAAGGGTGTGTCCTGGTGTCCTAGACATTTGTTTTAAGGACATTTGTGCTCGAGTACACCGGGAATATTCACTAGACAACACGTCACCTGGTTTCCAAGTAGAACTGTCCAATATTTTGGGATTTTATGCACAATAATGTCAAACAAACTAGTGAGCTGTTTTTTCTTGAAATATTCTGCAGTTGTCGTGATTGTCGTCTTGAGCCGCATCGCAAAAAAAACTTATTGATTGGCGTTCACGTTCAGAAAGATCTACTCGAGGATCCAGAAGTATGGGTCAGAAACAGCCCTTCTTTTTAATTTTTTTTTAATTGCAACCTGATAGATTTTTAAGATTATAAGTAGAGGTTAACCGACAGTGGATTTTACTAAAACCTATAACTAGGTTGGATCTTACCTGCCGAAAACCGATTTAGCAATCGATAGTTTTTAAAATGGATACTGGATTAAAAAAAAACAAAAAAGAAAGAAATCACGTCTAAAATAGTGCTGAACTTTACCACGGATTTATTTATTTATTTATTTTTTTAAGTACTGAATAAGTACAGAAGAAATATGAATTATATTAATACATATTTAGGAAACTGAAAGGCATGCATTCAAACTAAAACAGCAAACATTGTTTCCTTGTAAGCAGAACGTATGTATACTTATATACCTTTTACGTATGAAAGAATGTTCTAGATGCAGCATCAAGGATAAGAGCCATAACTATTTGTAGAAGTGGGCACGTAGACACGCACTGCCAAGCACCTGCTGCCACAAAGGGTTATGGTTCTTATCCTTATTGCTGCATCTATAACATTCTTTTACGCTGAATACACAGAAAAATTGTACTGATCGCGAGGAAACAATGATTATGTCAAGATCATGAGAAAATTAAGTCTGGAAAAGCAAAAACAACTTTTCTTATGTTGAGATCATGAGAAAACAAGAAAAAAAAAATATTATTGTAATGCATGGCCTCTTAGGACTTTAGTTAATAATAGTGACATCCTTTTTCTTCTTCTTCTTCTTTTGGCTGCTCCCGTTAGGGGTCGCCACAGCGGATCATCCGTCTCCATACCCCCCTGTCCTCTACATCTGCCTCTTTCAAACCAACTACCTTCATGTCTCCCTCCACCACATCCATAAACCTCCTCCTTGGCCTTCCTTTTTTCCTCCTTCCTGGAGGCTCCATTCTCAGCATTCTCCTACTGATATACCCCATGTCCCTCTTCTGCACATGTCCAAACCTTCTCAATCGAGCCTCCCTTACCTTGTCTCCAAAACGTCCTACATGCGCTGTCCCTCTAATAAACTCATTTCTAATCCTGTTCATCCTCAACATCTTCAGCTTTGCTACCTCCAGCTCCACTTCCTGTCTTTTACTCAATGCCACTGTCTCTAAACCAAACAACATCACTTTCCATTTCACTCTCACAGATACTCTTCTATCACAAATCACTCCTGCTATCACTCTTCTCCACCCACTCCACCCTGCCTGCACTCTTTTTTTTCACTTCTCTAACACACTCCATTAGTTTTCTCTGTTGATCCCAGGTACTTAAACTCCTCCACCTTCACCACCTCTTTTCCCTGCAACCGTCTTACTCCTACTGACTTTCATTCCCCTTCTCTCCAGCATATACCTTCACCTCTCCAAGTTCTTCTCCATCTGCTCCCTACTCTCACCACAAATCACAATATCATCCGCAAACATCATAGTCCATGGAGACTCCTGTCTGACCTCATCCGTCGACCTGTCCATCACCACTGCAAACAGGAAAGGGCTCAGAGCCGATCCTTGATGCAGTCCAACCTCCACCTTGAACCAGTCTGTCCCTATTGCATACTTCTCTGACACACCTGACTTCCTCGTACCACAACTCCTCTCTCAGCACTCTGTCGTACACTTTCTCTAAATTCACAAACACACAATGCAACTCCTTCTGACCATCTCTATACTTCTTCATCAACATTCTCAAAGCAAATAATGCATCTGTAGTGCTCTTTCTCTGCATGAAACCATACTGTTGCTCACAGATGGTCATCTCTTCTCTCAGCCTGGCTTCCACTACTCTTTCCCATAACTTTATAACTACTTTTTCCTGCACATCTTCCTTATTCTTAAAAATTGGTACCAGCACACTCCTCCTTGGTCGTTCCTGGCCTTACTCCCTCTCCACTTGGGCTCCTGAACACACAACATATCTACCTTTCTCCTCTCCATCATATCAGCTACCTCTCTCCCTTTACCAGTCATAGTACCAACATTTAAAGTACCAACCCGAACCTCCACTCTCCTCCACTTCTCAATTTTCTGCTGTCTCTGTAGACGCCTTCCTCCTCTCATTCTTCTCCTTCGGCCAACAGTAGCCCAATTTTCCTGTTGGCAAACAATACCTGTGGCGGTCGTTGGTAACCCGGGCCTCGAGCAATCTCCCATTAAAGTCTGATTTGTTATCCGCATATTTGAATTGCCATTCCTAACAAGGCCCCCCTACCCCCCAATTTATCCAGGCTTGAGACCGGCACTAAGAGTGCATTGACTTGTGCAACCCTATTGGCTGAGTTAATATCAGTGGAATCCAAAATGAATAAAAAAATAAACAGGCATCAGATTCGCCTCTAGAAGTCACACTCTAGAGGTGCGTACTGTATAACGCAACCTGGAAAAACTATTAGTATGGATTTTTGACCATAGTTCCAGCAGTCAATGACGGTGCCTATTAATTGATTAAACTGATGAATCAGTCCAACTCTAATCATGAGAGGATGATATGATAATTGGACAGCTTCAGTACTGCACACTAACGAGGCGATATGTTGATATGATATCGATTCACAATTTTCTGACCTACAGCAGGAGCTTTTTCTTTTTTTTCTTTTTCCCCCTATAATTTTTATTTTTACCAAAGCAGTGACAATTTCTGGGGGGAAAAAACAGCTGATCTGGTGTTCTTTTTTTTATTGCCCTTCCCCAATAAGTCCTTAGTGTCTAGAGCAGTGGATAAGCATGTGATTTGAGACACAACTTTTTGTCACTTGCGGTTACAGGTTGCTCTACTGCCCCTGTTGTGTACAGTGGTGTTCCAGCATACAATATAATATATATAATAATATAATATCAAAATAAACTATAAACAACTAAAGTACATGTCCTTCTCAATCGGTGTCACATCGCTGTCACACACTTAGGGACTCACAGTAGTACACGTTACTCCGCTTCATTTCCCCACACTGATGGTTAATTACACACAGTTTGTGTTCCGATGCTCCATTAAAGCACCACAGACATACGAATGCATATAGAGGTTATGAAGTGGCACAACATGTTAACATCAAGTGCATTAATGCAGTTATTAGTTCTGACAAAACATTCCTGAGTTGTTTCATTTAGAGCTGCAACTTTGCAAGTCTATTTAGATGTCTATTATATACAGTCAATGTTTTTTGATGAAAGACATGATCACTATTTGGCATTAAATGTGCTGTAGTTTGTAAATTCTGTTGTTTATCCAGAGCAGCATAAAACACAGCACACCCAGTGTCTTAATACCTGAAATCATTTTTAGATTTAATTTATATATTTATTGAACTATTTATTTTTTAAGCCAGTCATTTTTGCATACGTTTTTTGTGAAATATTAATGTATATATGCATAATATATTTATTTATATCAGAGTCTCTATATGAAAGTGGAATGTACATTGTGTGTATGTAATATTTGCCAAAAGACGGTGTTAGTTTTATGGAACAAATGAATTATAATGCAGGTTATAGACAGTAGAGGAGTGTGTGTGTGTGTGTGTGTGTGTGTGTGTGTGTGAGAGAAAGAGAGAGGTTTAGATGTAAATAGATGTAAATGGTACTTGTGTATATAGATATGATTTGTATATTCATTGCATTTATTTATTTATAATTTTTTTCAAATATGCACATTTATTTTGTGACACTGCCGCTAACATTCTGTGTTTCTGAAATTCCTGTACTAATTTTTCCTCACTGCTTAACTTTATTTTCTGATTAATAAATAACAAAAACAAATCCTTTAATATTTCTACGATTAAAAAATACAATAAAGATTTCTGTTTCTCTACATTCGTCCTCTACTTCCTGTTTTTCTTTCCTCTGACTTCCTCCCACCCCCCCGCTGATTGTCTGATAAGCTCTGAGAGCTCAGGTATGACTTCTCCATTTTCCATCTTTCATCTCGTATTTCCAACTTTTGCTTTTGCAGAGTGCATCTGTAACACTCCTTTTTTTTTTTTTTTTTTTTTTTAAATCGGATGCTTATACTTCATTTTTGTGTGTATTTATTCATGTCTTTGTTTTTGCATTTCCCAGGTGATGAAACGTACCAAGACATTTTCCAGGATTTCTCTCAGATGGCATCAAATAATCCAGAGAAACTCCATCGCTTCTGATATTGAGATTGTTCCTGCGTTTAGCGTAGGACATGGTGGGTGGGGTTTTTTTGTTTTAGTTTTTTCATCTGAAACAAAATGTAGAAATGGCTTTACACCAAAGAAATTATAATTTTTAAAATTTTTAAAAATTTTTTTTTTTTAAGAACAAAGTAAGCAGAATAACGGATGACATTTAATAATATCTATTTATTTCTCTACATTATAACTGCATGAGCTAAGTTTATTTACTCTAATTTTAAATTTTGCATATTTCGTTTTTTCTTTTCACGTTCTTGGAAGTTCGGTGTCATTTTTGGGAGAATCACTCAGCATGTGTGGGCTTTAATTAGTTCTGACTTATAGAATGTAATGTATCATTTTATTAATGGGAATGTTTATTTGATGTTTTTGATTGTCCTTTTTTTTTTGACTTTTTGGTGCAAATTCAGTTCATCACCATGGTCTGATGGCCTGTTTTTATTTTAAGAAATGTATTTATTGTTTGTTTTTTCCCCACCATACCGATATATTCTAGGTTTTGATTGTTTGATCATTTTTTTAACAATTTTATAATTAAACACTAAAGTGATCAGTATGGAGCAAAATAAACACTTTTATGCCTCCCATATACATAAGTAGGATATAAATATTTCTGATATGATTTTTATCCTTTTTTTATATATATATTTGTTATTATCTGGTGCCTTCTTCGAAGTCAAATCTATTCTGAAGAAATTGTAAATAAACTTGTTTGATCAGATATTATTTCACAGCAAACTGCAGGAGTCTGCGTGCGAAACATTTATGCTAAAGCGATTTATTAGCAGCGCTCAATATAGTTAGATATCCTGTGGGTTTACATTGCAATATTATCTAAGGCGCAAAATATGCTTGCTGCTTACAGTTTATTTTTTTTAAACTAACGTTAATTTCTTTACATATATTCCCTTTTTCATTCCATCTTCCTCTCTCCCTCTCTCTCTCTCTCTCTCTCTCTTTCTCTCTCTCCCTCTCTCCCTCTCTCCTCTCTCTCTCTCTCTCTCTCTCTCTCTCTCTCTCTCTCTCTCTCTCTCTCTCTCTCTCTCTCTCTCTCTCTCTCTCTCTCTCTCTCTCTCATGTGAATCTGCAGGCTGCTTTTTTTTTTTTTTATGTAAATTTGTAAATATATACACGCTGTTTGTGCTCGAATATGGAATGGTGGTACTTTCATATGCTGGGGTTCAGGTGTTGAAGCTGTATAATTGCTGTATGAATTTTATATAAAGCATTTTATTCTCCTGGAAATAATGGTGCACTGCTTTATTATTATTGTTGTTATTGTTATTATTATTATTGTCGTTATTGTTGTTTTAATTGATGGTGTTGTAATAATTATAGTAGAAGAGCATTAGAATAGATTAGAATAGGAAGGTCTCTGTGGTGTTGACCATGGCATGGATGTTGATTTGAATATTTCAGAAATTGCAGGTCTTCTGAAATCATCAGTGTCTTGAGTTTTTAGTTCAGTGTATCATCCAGTGAGCAGACATCAGTTCCCCTTTTTTAGCCAAGAACAGGAATGTGAGGCTGCATTTGACTCACTGAAGATTGGAAAATGACCAGGAGGTGGTTTTATATCCACAGGTATTCCTAATATAATAGGAGAGTGTATACAATATTACTGGTAAAAAATTTTCTTATTGTCACTTGCTCTTCTTTATCTTATCCCCAATATCATGCTTTCTGTTTCCTTTCTCATCCACAACCCATCCATCCATCCTTCCACCCACTACAAAAGCATGCTATTATAATGATGCAGTATGCAGTTAGCATGGTCTTGCTCAAATATGCAATGCCTCCTCTGAAAAAGACATTGGATGGAAACATTTGTTGCTCTACTTGTATATACCTTTTAGCATTGATGGACCCTTTCCAGATGTTAAAGCTGCACATCTCATAAGCACCGCTACACCGTCAGAGATGCAGGCTGAAGATAAGCCAGATGGTCCCTTTCCTCTTTAGTCTGGAGGATTGCAGCCATGATTTCCAAAAAGAGTTTCCGATTTTTATTCATCTGGCTACAAAACAGATTTCAACTTTGCCTCAATCTATTTTAAATGTGCTTTGGCTGAGAGAAAATGGTAGCGTTTCTAAATAGAGATCACATTTGTCGTCTTCTTTGTATGATAGCGTTTTATCCTGCATTTTTGGATGACGTGAACTGTGTTTACAAACAATGATTTCTGTTGTTTGTAAACCTGTGCAGTGATTTTTTTTTTTACAAATGATACCTTTTTTTTTTTTGGCACCTGAGGGCCAGATCACAGGCATTCAATATTGATTTTCGGCCTTGTCTCTGAAATTTCTCCAAATTCTCCAAAAAGTTTTCATTATATTATATAATGTATATTCTAAACATTTTCATGGACAATATTTTGAAATTGTTTCACAATTTGTAGATGCATTTTTTTCCACAGAGTACTTAACCTTTGCCCAGCTTTAATCTTGAGAGAAGATTGAAGTGAATGTGAATCTGCTTTAATGGCCACTAGAGGGCAGAGAGTGCACCAAAAATAAACCAGCAACTTTCACAGCAGCTCTGAAATACATCACATTTCACGATAGGACGGTCAGCAAAAACAAATTAATCAGTAACCCTACACACTGTATAGACATATGTTTGTGGACACCTGACCATGAGCTTGGTATGTGCTTTTAGAACATCCAAGTCTCTATTTGCTTTTATGTCTTTATACACTTTTTTGGGAAGATGTTCCACTAGCTTTTAGTGTGCTTGTGCTGATTTGTGCTGATTTAGCCAAAAAAAGACATTAGTACTGATGCAGGATGAGCAAAATACTGCATATGTGATGACGTGTTTAAATGCTGATGGCTGTTTGTGGATTTCAGATTTCAGTCTGACTGTTTCTTGTATTTAATCTGATCTGCTTCTGCTTACACAATAATCACACCAGTTGGTAGACAAGGTCGAGTTCAGATCCTTAAAAATATTGGAAGAACCAGAAATCGGCATGTGAAGAAATTGTATTACTGTTTTTCTCAAATGCTAAAACACAAAAGCCAATCCTCTAAACCAAATGACCAGTTGTCTAAACACATTTACTAAATCTAGCCATCATTTTCCAATATCATAAACACATTTCACATGAAGACACAATTCACAAAACACAATCCTCCGTTCTCATAAATCTTAACACATTTTTCTTTGCTAAAACACAAGTTGCAAAAGAACTCTGCTCATATTCTCAAATGAAAGCTTATGTGATGCAAAATGCTTGCCACAGTCAGCAATATTTGAACACACCTGGCGTCATTCATTACACACAACGACTCAAAATTGAAGACACTTGTTGCTAATGCTGTGACCACATGTACAAAAGCAAGTTCAGAGTGCACAGTTTGCTAAAGATTCCAAACAAACACAATGGATGAAGGGAGAGTCAGGGGAAGAGGAATTCGAGTCAGAGGAGGGAGAAGAGCTGGCCATGGAAGAAGAGGAGCAGGCCAACGAGGAAGAGGAGTTCAAATCAGAGGAGGAAGAGGAGCAGGCCAACGAGGAAGAGGAGTTCAAATCAGAGGAGGAAGAGGAGCAGGCCAACGAGGAAGAGGAGTTCAAATCAGAGGAGGAAGAGGAGCAGGCCAACAAGGGAGAGGAGAAGGTCCAAGACTGAGAGCAAGACAACCTCGCACCATCATTACGGACGAGATGCGACTAACAGTTATTGACCATATCATTGTCCATGGCATGACAATGGCTGAAGCAGGACTACGAGTCCGTCCAAACCTGAGTAGGTTCACCGTGGCCACCATTATCAGGGCATTCAGACAACACAACAGGTATTGTACTCTATTGCTTTCTTTGTCACAATACAATTTTACAAGCCTGTGAAAGTAGTCTATTGGTTTCAAATCAGTTGTTACAGTATTGTAAAACTGACAACACATGTTTCTTTCTTTAGAGTTGAAAGAATGCCACATAGAGGTGGGAGGGTTGCCATATTTACAGCGGCACAAGAAACCCTCATTGTGGATATGGTTCGTGAGAACAACCTCATCAGACTCCGGGAGATCAGAGACAAAGTCATTGCCGATAATGTCAACATTGAGAGCATTGATGATGTCAGCTTGGCCACAATAGACCGAGTTCTCCGGCGCCAAAAGATGCGGATGAAACAGGTCTATAGGGTTCCCTTTGAGCGCAACTCTGCGAGACACAAAGATCTACGTTACGAGTATGTGCAAGTAAGTATACATCCATGTTCACAGTACAGTTAGTGGACATACTGTGTTGCTCAGTGGCCTACATTACTTCTGGACAATACTGTGCTACCTGATTGACTGTTGTTCTGAACACCTGTGCACTTTCACATTTTCACAGAGGATATTACAGTTGGACACAATGGCCAGACCTCATGAGTACCTCTTCCTGGATGAGGCTGGCTTTAACCTGCAGAAACGAAGGCAAAGAGGCCGTAACATCATTGGCCAAAGAGCCATCACTGAGGTTCCTGGCCAACGGGGGGGTAATATTACTCTTTGTGCAGCAATGGGTTTGGAGAGGCTTGTCCACCAGCATGCTGTCCTTGGGTCTTACAACACCCAATGTCTCCTCACCTTCCTAGAGGAGCTAAAAGACATCCTCCTGGACCGCCAACACCACCATCCTGGGCCCGCACATCAAATTTATGTGATAATTTGGGACAATGTACGCTTCCACAAAACAAACCAAATCAGAGAGTGGTTCACCACCAACATTAACCACTTTTTAAACGTCTGTCTGCCACCCTACTCCCCTTTCCTGAACCCTATAGAGGAGTTCTTCTCATCATGGAGATGGAAGGTTTATGACAGACAACCATACACTAGAGAGGACCTCCTAAGGGCAATGGAGCTGGCCTGTGTTGACATCCCAGTGGAGGCCTTCCAAGGATGGATTCGCCGTTCCAGGGCGTTTTTCCCGCGGTGCCTGGCAAGAGACAATATAGCCTGCGATGTGGATGAGGTGATGTGGCCCGATGCAGCTCAGCAACATGATGCCGCACAGTGATTGTGGTGTGTGTGTGGTGTGAATAAAGTAAATAAAAAACTTCCTGATCATGTTTTCAAGAGTACTGTTGTGTGCAATAGATTCTGTTTTTGCATTGAGTTGTGTTACAGTAGTGTACATGCAGAATTTAATATAGATTTATACTCTTCATATGAAACTCTCAAATCTAAATGCCTAATCCTCTGCAGAGATCTAAGAACATCCATTACTGTAAAGTTTCAAAAATATGCATTGGCAGTTATGAAACAAAGAACCTTCACAAATTGAGCATTGTGTTTTCAATTGTTTTGCTGTAGTGTGTAATGATGTGTATAGTGTTTACATTTTTGAAAGCTTCAAGCTCCTCTTTTGGTGTGAAAGTTTGAGTTTTGAAGTGAGAAGGTGTGGTTGTGTTTATGTATCTTTAGAAAAGGGTGTTGTGTTTAGACATTGGGGAACATGGAGGAAACATTTGAGAAATGTGTTTTAGCATTTGAGAAAAACTGTAATGATCACTCCTTTATCAGCGATCTTAATTGAAGTAAATCAGGTAGGACAGGCTGCGTCGGATTATTATTTTTTTTATATAGATGTCATATATTGTATTTGTGTCTCGACTCGCATGCATATGAACAGGGTGTCTCTAGCCAACAGTCCGTGGTGTTGACAGAATTTCTCTCTCTCTCTCTCACACACACACACACACACACACACACACACACACTCGCTCTAATTGTTAAACAGTAGAATGTTTGCAGTAACTTTACTTAAATACACACAGCGGATGAAGGTGGTCTCTTGTTTGTTCTCACTAAATTGTGAATGTGTTTGAAGTCAAATATGAAGCAAATTTCACTGACAACAAAGAAGTTTCAGAAATACAAATTTCTGTGGTGTTCATTCTGATAGATAGATAGATAGATAGATAGATAGATAGATAGATAGATAGATAGATAGATAGATAGATAGATAGATAGATAGATAGATAGATAGATAGATAATTTTTATTTAGGAAAATTATTGAAAGAAAATATAAAGAAAAAAGGTGTTTAAAGCACAGTGAAATTTACTCTTCGCATATTCCAGCAATGTTAGGAAACTGGGGTCAGAGGCACTAAAGGGCCTTGTGCAGGGGCCCCAAAGAGTGTACTAGCCTGTGCCTGTGGTGTGTGAGAGGCAGGAAAAAAAAATGCGCACTGACAGGAAATCATTTGAGCAGTAAGAAGAAAAATAGAAAAAAGGTAAGGAGTAAACAGTACAGAGATTCGTGTAAAAAATGTAATGAGTGAAAGTAAAAAATGAATACTGAAGTACTGATACCAGAAAAATGTATTTAAGTACGGTAATAAAGTATTTGTAGTTGGTGATTTCCCACCTCTGATCATGTTGGCTGATGCCTGGGCCCATCACACAGAAGAGTTCTCATAGCACACAATGCTGAAAAAGTCATTAAATGCAGTGAATCACAGCTTCCTGTGTATCTGCAGAGCTCCGAGTGCCAACGCTGACTCCTGGTCACTGCCTGAAGCTCCTACAATGCACATGGTGGAATCAGAACTGGACCATGGAGCAATAGAAGGTGACCTATTCTGATCTATTACATATTTTGTGCAGCTTAGTGGGTTTTTCAGTGGAACATGACCGTGTTCAAGGTGTTGCATTAACCACTAGTTGCTCCATATCACAATCTGATCGAGCATTTCTGGGATTTGCTGGACAAACGGGGTTTGTGAAGGTCCCAGCTTACAAGGCTTAAAGGATCTGCTGCTGACGTCTTGGTACCAGATACCACAGCACACATTCAGAAGTCTTGTGGAATTCATGCTTCGACATGTTCAGAGCTGTTTTGGGGGCACAAGGGGGAATCTATAATTTATTAGACAGATTGAATCTTAATAATCAGTTTTAATATATAAAAGTATCCACATGGTGTGGTGGTGTGATGAATGTGTTATTTTTGTGTAACTGTGTCCCTATGAATGAGCTGCTGCTACAGAAACAATCATGTATAAGAAAAATCTACAGCTGCACTGCTGTGCTCATATTTAACTATTTAGATCTCAGGGTGGAATAGTTCATTAACAGGTGACAGTTTTTACAGCTTACTTCAAACTGGAACACTGAAGTGTGAAGAGAGAAAGAGGGATGAACAAAATAAACACTTTTTGTAAACTTTTATTTACAATAAAGGTCTCCACATTTTTGTTGATTTGAACAATAAAAAAAAAAAAAGAGAAATTCAGTAATTTGAATTCAGAAAAGTCTGAATCGAAAAAGGTGCATAATTAAATCTCATAGACCCCAAACCATAAAACTCTCCTCTTTTAAGTACCAGAGTAATTTCTTAATTTCACAGTTTAATATACAAAATCTAACATTGGACTGTCGGGGTAAAGTCAAATAAAATGTGACCTTGCAGGACTGGAAAATATCCATCCTCATATTTCTGCTGTGTCTTAAATCACACAACACGAGTTTTAGTCATTAATCCTAAATAAATAAAATACAGAAAAAAAATAAAAGATCTGGAAGACACTGACTGAACAAAACGTACAGAAATGACAAGTTTCAGTTGTGTGATTCATGCAACTGGGACAGGAGACATTGACACAGACTTGAAGAGACGGTTTAAAACTTTCTAAATGCTACAAGAGAAACGCTAGCCTGTATTTCAGTACTATTGTTAAGAGTACCTTAGTACACATTACACACATTATGAGAAATGGGCGTGTGCTCTTAAAGCATGAGTGTATGGTTTCTTTGAAATGCCTGCATGATGTGCTAACAGTGGAAAGCAGTCATGAGTCAAATTGGACAAATGAAACCTATGAGCATTACAATTTTGTATTGCTCGGATATACAGTACCTTTCAACATTCTCCCATTTTGTAGTGTTACGACTAAGTGAAGCGTGGTGATGGTAGCATCGGGTTAAGTGTTACTTCTGTCCTCTTGACTGCCTCGCTGGTTCTCCATTGATTTAGAGATGTCAAAATTCCTTTAAAGCTCATCTAATCAAAGTCACGTGAGCTGTTCGAGGAGAAAATGGCGAGAACAGACCTGAAACACTGCTCTAGATGAAGAAAAGCCTTCAGAACTCCCTGAGTGAGGTACAGAGGAACCTTGTATTTCATTAGAACATCTAAAGGCTACATAAATTCACAAATCAGTATCAGTATATCCATTAAGGAAGCTACAATAATCATCAAATGCCCATTACTACAGTATAACTTAGAATATAACAATACATCACTACAAAAATAAATCTTAACTTCTATTTTTAACCTTCATAAAACTCAAAGGCTTCGTATGAAAAGTGCCTTCTCGAGGAAAGCCATGCAATGCCGCTTCAGACATGCCGAAAGGACTTTTTTGTCATCAAATCATACACTCGCTGACCTTATTGTAAACAAGGACGTGTCGCAAAGTAATAATAACATACAGATGGTCCCCGAGTTACGATGGTTCGACTTAGGATTTTCCGAGCTGAAGATAGTCTTATGACAAAATTGTAAAAACATTCAAGTTTTGCACAGCAAGCAAACGTAGCGGTGTACCTGCTGCCATATGTACGAATACACCCTATAGTCTCTAAATGATTTACAAATGACAGTATACTACCCCGTACTGATCACTAATCATACTGAAGCTTTACAACTCCTGGGTAGGCTGGGCCATGTCTCGACTTCTCTATTATTGTCATCTGAACGCCTCTCCATCGTAGGTCGAGGACGACCTGTACAGATATGACTGTAGCACAAAACAAAACTAGCAGCATAGTTACTAATTCGAATGGGTGCAAGTGTACAGAATGGGTCAAAACAAATGTTTATCGCAATTAAATGCAAGTGATCTATGAGCCGTACTGGACTCCAAGCTGGAAAGGACAATAGGGGCGCTGTGTTTTTTGTTGTTTGTTTTGTTTTGTTTTGTTTTGTTTAGCTGAACAATTGTGCAAGTTGGTCCAGAAAAAGTGTCCTTCCATCAAAGTCCTTGGTTGCACTTCATTTGAAAAACCAAGTCAACGTAAAGACAATAGGGCCGGGCTACATCTAGTTCTCATTTCATTAAATGTTTAGACGTTCTTCTTATCTAATCCTACCCACATCAGTTCGGTGTTACGCGTGCACGAAAGGTCAGAGTGGACCAGCTTCCACATGTCCAGAAGCTCCTGAGGGAGGAGTTTATGGACTACGATCATGCTCTTGTAGAAGCACGGCTCTTTGTTCAGTTTACTCTTTTTATCCTTTAGGAGGCCAAAGGTTTTGAACGCATTGTGTTTTATAGGAGTCACCTGCAGCACCTCTAAGCACATTCCGAGGAACACGTCGTCGATTGGAAACAGCTCCAGCATATCACTTGCCAAAGAGAGCCGTTGTGCCAGCGGGCCATTCATCAGAAACCCCCCTCCTCCTGCGTAGGCTGGGTAATGCGTCTTGTTATACAGTAAAGGTGGAATGTAGTACTTGTTTTGCTTTTTTCGGATGGGTTTCGCTTTGGAAAGTATGTCGCCAGCGAACAGGTCCTTCGTATTATTGCTGCTTTCCAGATATTCGAGAATGTTGGTCACGCTAACAAAGACATCATCATCGCCTTTGAAGATGTAGTGCACGTTCCCACAGTAGGTGGAGAACCATTTCAGGAAGTGGGTCTCTTTTAAGGTGAGGTTGAAGAATGTATCCATGAAATCCCACTGCAGGATGTCACCGTAGATGTAATCCTCGTATTCCAGAAGCTTCTGGTGGTTCGTCTTCTCTGCTTCATTAGAGGAAGTTCCCAACAGGAAGAGTAACTTGGTCCTCTTGCCATCTATGACTTGTTCCTTTCCCCAAGTTTGCCGGATCACTTCGCGTCTATCGTGCTGCGAAATGATGGATTTTACCACCATGAGGAGATGCACGTCTCCAGAACATTTCTCTGGGTGGTTGATGATCATTGGGAAATATCTGCAGTGCCTGTAGAGGAGAAACTGTTTAAAGTTCTCCTCCAGTTCAGCGAAACCATTTATAGAAGAAATATTTGTGTTGATACTGCAATTTGTGCTAGTGATGTCCCATGATCTGGTTAAACCTTGTTCGTACACCGGTTCTTCTCTGGTTTCAGACGATTTGTCCTGCTTTTCTGTCCAATAGCTTCCGATTTCCTTCTGCATCCGTGCATTCCTTTCGATCTCTAAGTCCCCTCTGGTGCCCAGGATATCTCTTTGAAACACACTGATCATCAGCACGGTCAAGAGGAACATCAGTACTACTGTCTTGTACATTCTCCACCGATGTCTGGGAGATGCCCTTGTGTTTAAAAAAACAAAACAAAAAACAGTGCAGAACAAAATTAAGATTCCAGTTTTGAGGTAGAAGCAGAAAGTAACAGAAACAGTAAAAATAAGGACAAAAAAAAACCCTTCTACATAACTAACTAAATTGTCTTACACATTTGGGTTTCTCCTTTAATTCGGTATATTTGTGTTACACACGGATAACGCTCTTTATTTTTATTTTCTGTGATAGGCCTAATGGAGATCAAGTTTCCAGTGCTTAAAAAAAAAAAAAAAAACTCATTCTTTGTTAACATTAATCAGTTTTTCAAAAATGTATTCATACTGAAACACCCAGGACTGAAAGCTGGCATAATAAAAGGCCTTCGTAAAAAGAAATGTACCCCAAACTGATCACTAATCATACTGATGCTTTACGACTCCTGGGTAGGCTGGGCCATGTCTCGACTTCTCTACTTTGTCATCTGAACGCCTCTCCATCGTAGGTCGAGGATGACCTGTACAGATATAACTGTAGCACAAAACAAAACTAGCAGCATAGTTACTAATCGTTCGCTAACTCGTTGGGTGAATGAGTGCAAGTGTACAGCATGGGTCAAAACAAATGTTTATTGCAATTAGCTGCAAGTGATCTATGATCCGTACCGGACTTCGAACTAGAAAGGACCATAGGGGTGGTGTTTTTTTTTTTTTTTTTTTAAAGCTGAACAATTGTGTGCAAGTTGGTCCAGAAAAAGCGTCCTTCCATCAAAGTCCCTGTTGCACTTCATTTAAAAAACCAAGGCAAGGTAAAGACAATAGGGCCGGGCTACATCTAGTTCTCATTTCATAAAACATGTCCAGAAGCTCCTGATTGAGGAGTTTATGGACAACGATCATGATCGTGTAGAAGCAGGGCTCTTTGTTCAGTTTACTCTTTTTATCCTTTAGGAGGGCAAAGGATTTGAACGCATTTTGTATTATAGGAGTCACCTGCAGCACCTCTAAACACATTCCAAAGAACACGTCGTCGATTGTAAACAGCTCCAGCAAGTTTTAATTGATATATGAAGGGTAAAGATTAACAATAATAGACAATAATGCTGTCTCATGACAGATGGGAAAACATAACATTTGAGATCAAGATTGTGTGCGGTTTATTGTTGTTATAGCTTTAGATGCATGATGATAATAATGCACAAACATAACCATAAAGGTGTGACCTTTAAATAATAATGTTAATGAAATCTGCCTGAATTCTCTAACAGACTGTGTGTAAATGTGTGTTTTCCAGGTTTGATTACACAACGAAGATCCTCAAATGAAACACCTGTGATTCAAGTAAAATGGTGTTCACTCACTTCATAAATCGGCTAATAATTCAGCTTGTGTGTAATATGGGTTGGCATATACGCAAGAATTTTTGGACTCAACGTTAAAATGTTAACGAGTCCCCCATTACATTTACAATCACTAATACTGGATGTGTATCTGTCCTGTGAGCTTGGTGTCCTTCTGTTGGTAGATTTTGGATGAGTGTCGAAGCAGTGCAAAGAAATCTCTCACAATGAGAACATTTTTATCTGTGGTCTCAGTGGCACTAAATCATTTCACCTTACGCATTCTGAGATCTCCAGTCTCACAACTCCCGGTAAAGTATTTTTATAATGAGCGAATGCTAAGCATTACAGGAAGCAGCTTAAAAATCCTACAATGCAGAAAAAGAAGAAATAAAAGCAGTTTTAGCTAGTATTTACATGCTAGGGTTTATCCTTGGTTAAATAATATTATTATTGTTATTAATAATAATTTATTGCAGCTATTGATCTATAATATTACACTGATCTCTTTTTTTTATGTTTCATTCAGCTGCTTTAAGTATGACTCCTACAACTCCCTCATTGTTTAAGACTACAACTGTAGACTACAATTATAAAAAAAAAGTCTACAATTGTAGAGTCTCGGATTGTCTACTATTGTTTATATGTTTTAAGTGTGTTCGGATTTAAAAAAGCATACAAGCGAAGTGTGCGTTCACTTTTACAGAACCTTTAAACGTTATATATACTGTACTTGTGTACATGCTTCAGTAGTTCATAGATTACTATTAATACTTACAGATAATTAAGGTCATTTTAATGATTTGGCAGATGGGAGACATTTTATAATGAGTTATAATAGATTGATTTTATGGAAATTCTTGAAAAAAAAAAAAGGATTGTAGTCCACAAGCAGTACTTTTTTTTTCCCTGAGTGCATGCAGAGTACACACACACACACACACACACACACACACACACAGATATATTATATATAATAAATGTGTGTGTCCACTTCCATACAAATAACTCCAGGTCTCCAGAATTACACACATTTTTCCTACATTTTCTGCCTCACAGTTCTGATTATAATGATGTGTGTTAGAAACACAACACAACAGGAGCCAGGTACAGTTAATAGGAGATCACTGGTCTCATTAGAAATGCTGTGTGATTTCTTTTTCTTTTTTACAGGAATGAGAAAATGATTATATAACTTTAAATATGCGAAAACCCGAGCAATAACCTGCATTATGTGAAGATAATGATACAGGTAGACACATTGTTGCTCCTTCTAACAGAATAAAATGGTAAGTGTGGTTTATAAGTAAAGAAATCGATTTTAAGAAACCATTATTCATTGGTTTATTCTTACAAACCTGAATGGGAATGTATTATTTCTATCTATATTAAATAAGTGTGTGCATCTGAGGTAAATTTCTGGATCTGACTGAGAGCCATCTGACACGCCATTTTATCAAAGAGTTCCTAAAGAAAGTGGATTGAAAGTGGAAGAAGTGCATCCAGAGATGAATAATAAAGGTTTACTCACATGTTGAGGGAGTTCAGAAGTTGAAACTTGTTCAACATCCCGGTTAGAAATGACTCCAGACGGCTATGTATCTGTTCCTCTCCCATAGAAACGCCGCTGCACAGCCAAGCTCTGAGGTGCCGTTACCACTGCAGCGCGCGCGCTTCCTTCGTCTTTTAAAGGCTCCTGGAATTTAGTAACTGTCAATCAACTACAGAGCCACGCCCCCAGAAACACACGACCACTACCACTGGCTCCGCCCCAAAGGATGCTGTAAGGGCCCCATAAACCATTCGTGTAATTTATTGTTTATTATTTATTGTTTTTATTATTTTAAAACGTTATAATAAGATCCCCTTTCTTACACATTTAGATTTCCCTAAAAGCTCAGACATCATTCCGTTTCATTTCATTCAAGTTAAATGTTTTTTCAGTTTTTTTAATTAATATTTAAATAGTCATAGTTCTACTCGAATCATTTTTATTCATATAGCGCTTTTAACATGGGGCATTGTTTTATACAGATAATGTGATAAGAAAGAATGAATGAGATTGTTCTTTATAAGTGTAAGTTTGTCCCTATATTTATATAATATTTGTATACTGTATATTTACTAATAACATATTGTACTAACAATACTGTACATAATTATTTATTTTATTTAATGTTTTCTTTCAAAAATATTTTGAATTTTAAAAATAATTTTGATGTAAAAAATTATTGTATTAAAATATTGTAGGTTCTTCCAAGTAGGCATCAAGAGAATGCCAAGAGTGTGCAAAGCAGTAATCTAAGCAAAAGGTGGCTACTTTGAAGAACCTACAATATGACATATTTTCAGTTGTTTCACACTATTTTGTTATGTATATAATTCCACATGTGTTAATTCATAGTCTTGATGACTCTACAATTTTCATAGTCATGAAAATAAAGAAAACTCTTTGAATGAGAAGGTGTGTCCAAACTTTTGGTTTGTACTGTATGTATATATATATATATATATATATATATATATATATATATATATATATATATATATATATATATACAATTTTAAAATGTATAACAATTCAAGATAAAAAAACTGGGAAAGATACAAACCCGATCCCAAAAAGTGGGAAACTGTACAAATTGTGAATACAAAAGGAATGCAATAATTTACAAATCTCATAAACTTATATTTTATTTACAATAAAATATAGATAACATATCAAATGTTGAAAGTGAGACATTTTGAAATGTCATGCCAAATATTGGCTCATTTTTGGATTTCATGAGAGCTACACATTCCAAAAAGGTTAGGACAGGTAGCAATAAGAGGCCGGAAAAGTTAAATGTACATGTAAGGAACAGCTGGAGGACCAATTTGCAACTTATTAGGTCAATTGGCAAAATGATTGGATATAAAAAAAATCTGGAACAATCTCTGTGCGTAAGGGTTAAGGCCGGAAAACCATACTGGATGCCCGTGATCTTCAGGCCCATAGACAGCACTGCATCACATACAGGAATGCTACTGTAATGGAAATCACAACATGGGCTCAGGAATACTTCCAGAAAACATTCACTGTTGCCGGGTAAAACTTTATAGGTCAAAAAAGAAGCCATATCTAAACATGATCCAGAAGCGCAGGCATTTTCTCTGGGCCAAGTCTCATTTAAAATGGACTGTGGCAAAGTGGAAAACTGTTCTGTGGTCAGACGATTCAAAATTTAAAGCTCTTTTTGGAAAATTGGGACGCCATGTCATCCGGACTAAAGAGGACAAGGACAACCCAAGAAGTTATCAGCGCTCAGTTCAGAAGCCTGCATCTCTGATGGTATGGGGTTGCATGAGTGGGCATGGGCAGCTTACACATCTGGAAAGGCACTATTAATGCTGAAAGGTATATCCAAGTTCTAGGACAACATATGCTCCTATCCAGACATCGTCTCTTTCAGAGAAGACCTTGCATTTTCCAACATGACAATGCCAGACCAAATACTGCATCAATTACAACATCATGGCTGCATAGAAGAAGGATCCGGGTACTGAAATGGCCAGCATGCAGTCCAGATCTTTCACCCATAGAAAACATTTGGCGGATCATTAAGAGGAAGATGCGACAAAGAAGACCTAAGACAGTTAAACAACTAGAAGCCTGTATTAGATAAGAATGGGACAACATTCCTCTTCCTTAACTTGAGCAACTTGTCTCCTCAGTCCCCAGACGTTTGCAGTAAGCATCATTTAGAGAGCAAAGAGTTGGCTGGAGTAATATCTATCATGGAATGGCCTGCCAAGTCACTGCACCTAAATCCTATTGACTTGCTCTGGGAGGAACTGAAAGGTCAGAAAGAAATCTCCAACTACTGAAGGACACATTTGGACAGTTTTACAAGAGGCATGGCAAGGTTTTTGTAGCTGAATGTTGGAGAAACAAACTGTCCAGAAGACAAGAGTGTGTAAAGCTGTTATTCATGCTAAGAAAGAATGTTTAAAGGAAAATAACATTTAACATCTGTATATTTATATATTTGTGGTCAATGTCAATCTTCACACACTAAACATGCATGTGTATCTCAAAAATTATATAAGACTGGGTGTTTTCAATCTAGGTATTTTTAAACTCTGTGTTTGTACTGTACTCTTTTAACAATACATTTTTAAATAAGATAAAAAAAAGGTGACATTTGATAGTGTTCTGAGGATGTCAGAAAACGTAAAGAATGATGATAACTTTTTACAGCATATGAACAATAGATGTGTTTTTATAAAATTGTATATATAAAATATTTTTTTCTTTTATGTTTCTGTGAATAAACTACTACTATTGTGTATATCATTTTATTTCTATAAATGTAATGTTTGGAATCCTAAGCAATGTCATCTGTATAAGCATCAACAAACAGTGTTGCCTTGTGAACGTGAAAAAACACACCCTGTGTCAGTGCTGACGCCATGTCACACAACATGCACAATATGCACATACCAAGTTACTATGTGCCCAAGCTTTATTACCAAATATAACTCTATACCTATATAATTATGCCCTACTGACCAAATAATATTTTCTTTCTTTTTAATTTCCTTGCCTCTAGACAATAAGTGATCAGAGGTAGGTTTACTTGACTTGCTTTTATTCTGGTGTGTAGAAGAACAACAAGTTCTGCTCCAAACAGTCCCATGTAGGTGTGTTTGTGTATTTAGCAATGAGATTACCACATTCTGTGACAGTTTTTACACAAATCAGTATCACAAAAGGGTGTAATTGCTGGTATGCTTCAGGAATCTTTAAATTTAACTTTTATTCTAATGCATATAATACTATGTTTTATTATTTGATTATTATTATTATTATTATTACTACTACATTTTTTGTTATTGTTTACTGTAAGCTTTAAAATACATTAAGTAACATAATTATTGTTTATAAGGGTTGTAATAGCACACAAAATTCGGAATGTACCTCGAATGCAAAACATAAACTTGCTTGTTTTTTTATGCAATTTATTAATATTTTTATTTGTAATTATTATTATTAATATTATAAGTGATCATCAACATTTAAACAGTTTATGCCTGCTTGTTTAAATAATATATAAAAAACTAATTCATAATTTTTATAAAAGTAAAATTTAATTAATGCAATATACTTTTTATTATATTGATGAATTGCCACAAATTAAATAAATGGAAAATTTTAATTAAATATTGTACATTTATAAGACCCCATTTAGGTGATACAGATGTGTATGTAGTCAACACATTTCCATCTCCATCCTTTATTGCTTTAACTTGCAGCACATCCTTCCCAGCTCGGTCCCTCTGCCTGGCCAATCTGTACAAATCCTTTTCTCCTTCCTTAGTGTCCAACCTCTCATACAGCTCCTCATGGCTTTCACCACATCCCTCTTTACCTGCTACCGGATCTCCTTGTACTCCTGTCTACCTTTCTCATCACTCTGATGATCCAAATTCTGTTTTGCCATCTTCTTTCTCCTTATGCTCTCCTGCATTTCCTCATTCCACCACCATGTCTCTTTGTCTTTCTTTCTATTTCCCGATATCACACCAAGTACCTTTCTAGCTGCCTCCCTTATCACTCCTGCAGTAGTTACCCAATCATCCAGCACCTCTTCACCACCACAGAGCCCCTGTCTGACCTCTTCCCTGAACCTCACACTACAGTCCTCCCTCAGTTTCCACCATCTTATTCTTCTTTCAGTCTTCGCTCCCCCCCTCTTCTTCTTCATCTCCAAAACCATCTTACAGACCACCATCCGATGCTGTCTAGCTACACTGTCCCCTGCCAACACCTTACAGTCTCCAATCTCCTTCAGGTTGCATCTCCTGCATAGAACATAGTCCACCTGTGTGCACCTTCCTCCACTCTTATACGTCACCCTATGCTCCACCTTCTTCTTAAAATAAGTGTTAACCACTGCCATTTCCATCCTTTTAGCAAAATCTACCACCATCTGCCCACATTCCTCTCCTTAAAGCCATACCTACCCATTACCTTCTCATCACCTCTGTTCCCTTCACCTACATGCCCATTGAAATCCACCCTAATCACCAATCTTTCTTTCCTAGGTAAACCTTCTACTACTTCATCTAACTCACTCCAGAATCTTTCCTTCTCCTCTATCTCACAACCCACTTGTTGAGCATGAGCACTGATGACATTTATCATGAACTTACAGCTTCATGTTCATCACCCTATCAGAAACTCTCTTCACCTCCACTACAGACTTACTGTACTCTTCCTTCAGAATCACCCCATACACCATTTCTCTTCCCATCCACACCATGATAGAACACAGGTATTGTTAGCCAACAGGGTACTGGTGGCCGAAGGAGGAGAAGGAGAGGAGGAAGGCGTCTACAGAGACAGCAGGGAAAGGAGAAGTGTAGGAGAATGGAGGTTCGGGTTGGCACTTTAAATGTTGGTACTATGACTGGTAAAGGGAGAGAGATAGCTGATATGATGGAGAGGAGAAAGGTAGATATGTTGTGTGTTCAGGAGACCAAGTGGAAAGGGAGTAAGGCCAGGAACATTGAAGGTGGGTTTAAACTGTATGTGTGTGTGTGTGTGTGTGTGTGTGTGTGTGTGTGTGTGTGTGTGTGTGTGTGTGTGTGTGTTGCTGTTTGCACTTCAGGTAGATATGCAATGGCAATAAAATATTTTAATCTATTTTATAGCCAGTAATCAGATAAAGATTTCTGTTACTGTTGAGAAGGAAGTAGCTGGTCATTTGCTGAATAACATACTGAATGTTAGATGATGCAAGAATTTATCATATAGTTCAGGAAAACAAACTTTATTTAAGAAGGTAAATTCAAATGTCAAATTGTTCAATTGAGATTTGCCTCCATGATTTGTTGTTGCCATTATTGTTAAAACTGAATGTATCTTTAGCACAACATTTGTAAATATTTATTTTATAACCTGTCTGCTTTCTCAACCCTTTACATTCTTAGAGAAGTGTGCACTGAATTCCATTCTTTGGTTTATTAAATTACACGTTTCAGAAGAATCAAATGAATCACAACTCACATAACCACTATATTCATTTTATTACTTGTGTATTATAACGGCTATTAAATCCATTTGTTTGAGTTTCAATCTATTTTGGCTCATAACAGCCAATAAATATGCAACACACTCCTGAGCGAGATTTTTATCCAGGTTGTTTTATAGGTATTAAAAAGGCTTAACACACAGAACTAACGGTGTAAACATATAGAAAGGCCTCGTTTTCGAAGTTGGAAGTCTCCAGTTTGGAAGAGCGAGAGGAAAAACAGGAATTATTCAATCTTCAGACTTCAGCTGTGTTCCGAAATCCCGTCTTCCTTTCCTTCATCCGTCCATTTCCTGTAGCTGCATGTGCATCCTGTCGTTCGCATTTTCCCCTTTTTCCATCTAACGCCAGTGTGTGTGCACTTTTTTCAGCCAGACCAAACAGACACCCCCACACACACACACACACACACAAACACACACATGCACCAGCAAAGCCCTTCCCCAAAGCTACAGCATTTATAACTTGTTTTGTTGCGTCTTTTCACGTTGTTGCAACTATTTTCATCCTAACATCCAATCATACGATTCTGAAATTAATACTGATGTTTCCGAGCAATTTATTCCTGTTCCTTAGACACTGATACATACCTCTATATCTAGAAAACCAAAATACAGCTTTAACATTACAACATTAGATTGTGTAGGATCATTTCTCATCTTAAGTTCCATTACTGCTGGAATGATCTTACAACGTTTTGATGACTTTTCTTGTGATTGTTTGATTAGATGCTATCTAGCAGCGCTGGGCAGCAACAAAGTAAATGTAATTCGTTACTGTATTTAAGAGCTTTTTCATGTATCTGTACTTTACTGAAGTATTTCCATATGGGGAGACTTTTACTCTGACTTCACTACATTCCAAATTCTAATTTCTTACATTTTACTCAACTACATTTTATGAAATCAGTCGTTCCTTTTTATTTATGAGTGGATAAAACCTTAACTGGTCAAAAACGCCAATTTGAAAATAAGGTTTTGGGTCATGATACTTTTATTAGATACCAATCAGTGTTTACATTAATATCATCTTATCAATAAATCAGTGTGTTAAGAGAGACTTTTCACATAAACTGAGTTGATTAAACAAAGACTCTTGTGAAAAGATCATTGTGTGTAATAGGACCTGGATGGGCTATGAATACTTAACTACATTTGAAGGCGACTTTTTTTGTATTTTACTCAAGTTAAAGTTTAAAGGGAGCACTTTTACTGGCATAAAATCTTACCTCGTGTTTACCGACTTATCTCAAGTACATGATTTGTGTACTTTGTCCACCACTGCTAAAGAGAATGCTTCTGCTTCAGGGTCTTGCTCTACAGTTGCATGTCCAATAAGCAGGGTTTACCTTTAGGAAGCTGTTTTGTCTAGTTTTAGTTGTGCATCTTCTCAAAGACCTTGTCCTTTTGCAAGCTTAAATTATATAATGGATAGATGGCAGTGTTTGTGTAGGTTCAGTAAGCATGTGACATTGAACTGGAATGGTAATAACTTTGTTTGACATTTTTAATCTTTATACACTGTGTTTTACATTCATCTCCTCTGCTGAACACTGTCCTTTATATATAGCTGTATATGAATTAGTTGGGGAGGGTGTGGCATGGCATATCTTCAATCTTGACCTTCATACCTAATCTCATATATTTTTTAAAATTCAGACATCAGCATAAAGAATCAAGACTCACTTGAAAGACAGAGTTGCACCTGAAAATGTATTTGAATTGTTCTCATCTACACAGTGTTGCGGTTTTCTCATTAATAATAATACATTTTATTTATAGGCCCCTTAAATGCCACTCAAGGACACCTTACATCACAAACACACAACAACAGTTTCAAATAACAAAACACTATACAACCAGAAAGATGTACAAATATAACATCAATGATATGCCTGCCTGAAAATATGTGTTTTTAAACAAGATTTGAAATTTGAGTTTCTGTTGCAGGTATCAAGAGGAAGTACATTCCACAGGTATTGCTCAAGATCCCATAGTTAAACGCATACGAGAAAGAACTGTTGGATGAGTTCTAAGTGTTGGACTTTGATCTAAGTGTTTATTAGTCGATGGCCAAAAGATTTCCGAGCTCGTTCAGTGAACACACACTGCTCATTTCTCTTATTACATCACAGAGTTTGTTCCTGGATAAAGAAGTTTAAATATTTTTTCCACAATAACATTTCCTGGTTAATGGTCAATGAATCGAAGTATTCATTTACTGATCGTTTTAGAGTTCCAAAAGCTCAATCACATTGTTTACATCCTCAGTGACATTTTACAATTCTCTGTACATAAATGTAAATTGAAAAAATGTTACTTTTCTTATTTTGCTAACAAAAGAAAAGGTTTCCTAATGGATTTTAATGTGGAATTTGTATGTCTGAAGCTGCTTTGTGCTCATTGCTGTTAATAGAAGTGCTATACAAATACAATTGTAATAAATTCCGAAAATATTTTTGAGTGCTTTTGAAAAAAAAATATATATATAAAAAATAGAAAAAATATAAAGCGAATTATGATGCGTTTTAGTGCCACATTAAAAAATGTCTTTAAAAAAATCAAAGATTGCAAAAATAAAGTCGCAGCAATGCGAGCAAATTTCAAAAGTCAAAATTATGAGAATAAAGCTAAAATATTTTGCAAATACAGTCAAAATTACAGGATTTAAGTCATAGAATTACGAGAATAAAGTCAAAATTATGAAAATGAAGTACAAATATTTTGAGAATAAAGTCATAGCAGATTAAAGTGGTTATATTTTGATAAAAATCACAGAATTACGAGAAACCGTTTCGCTGTTTTGCATAATTTGGATTAGGAGGATTTGGTTAAATCCTACTGTAAATTAAGATTAGCAATAAAGAAATTATTTGTCTTTTATCGCATCAGCACAGAGTTATATTTAGTAAACATACACTGCAATGGTAATGTAGGAAACATAATTTATTCCAAAGAAAAACATGAGACAGACATTGAGGAAATTGGCTCTTTTGTGCAGCCTGAAATGGCGACTAGTGGCGACTCCAAGGATATCGATGTTTACATCTGCCTTATATTTGAAGATATATTGTTTCTCGAGAGACTATGAGGATGATGATGATCATAGAAATGAACCCTGAAGAAGACTGTCACGCTTAACCTGACGTCGCATATGGACTTTATTCTTGTAATTTTGAATTTATTCTTAAAATATTTCGACTTTATTCTTATAAGTTTGACTATTTTCTTAAAATATTACAGATGTATTCAGATATTGCAACTTTTTTTTTTCCGTAATCCGTAAAATGTTAATAATTTTAACATGGCACTAAAATGCCATCGTAGCAAATACCTCTACTTCTAAAAATAATCATTATTATGATAATACTAGCAATATATTAACATTATAATTACAGGATCATTTTCTTCATTTCAGGATTTTGTGGCAGTGAAACTGGAAAACGGACAAACTGGGGACTCTCAGTCCAAAAGTCCAGGCTCCAGCTGCAGAGTGATCCATTAAAAACCCAGCAGGGACCTGCTGAGGAATGATGGCACTGAATGCTGAAGTGAAGTATTTGAACAGCATTCAAACGTAGGTGTTCTGATCCAGGTAGCTGACGTGTCAAATGGAGTGTGGTGGAAATAGGATCATCAGTGGGGCGGTTAGGGCGATATGCGAACTGCAATGGTTAAGGGGAAATTGCAGGGTCTTTATATACTTCAGGATGAGCTTCTTGTAACACTTCATTAGGAGAGGGATGGGGCGGGTGTCAGTGAGGCTTGAATCTGAAAACTTCTTTGGCAGGAGAACAAAGGTGGTGGCCTTGAAGCGTGTCGAAATGCATTCCTGACTCATGGTTCCTTCAGGATATATGTTTCCAGTTAAATCAGTCATGTCTGTAACAAACTATGTTGAATTGATCACTTAATAAATGTAATTGTTTGTGGGAGCACTCGGCATCTAAAAATAAATTCAGATATGGAATGGATATTAATCAGCTTGCTCTGCGTGTATGTGCGCATTTTTCCTCTAGGTCCAGTCCAGCTGAGTGTGAGGTGATGGACAAACAGCTGTTATAAAAAACATCTTTAACGGTTTGATGGTTTTCAAACAGCAACAGGACATGCTGCGAATCCTCACTTAACCTCCTGCACTGAATTCAGGGACATGAGGGGTTACTGCAGGTCACCTCCAAATACACAGCAGGGCTAAAGAGCCTCAATGAATCGTCAAAAATGGCAGAAATGGGGTTTTCTTTGAGAAGGTGTAACTTTTGAAGGAGTTTCCAGTGTCTGCGCTTTGTAACAGTCAGAGGTAAAGTCCTTTATGATTTTTAACATTGTTGGTTCCACACTAGCAAAAGATGGCGAGTGAGTTGTTTTTTTGTCTGTGTATCATTGAGAAAAACAGAAAGAGGTGGAGGGAGAGAATTATAGTGAAAACAGGAACTAACTTGTTTTTCTGGCTTTCAACAACATTAAATGTAATTATAAATGTATCAAAAAAAATCTACTCTCTGATCAATCTACTGTCTGATCTATCGTCTGATCAAATGTATTTTGATTAGATTTTATTTTAGCACATAGGGAAATATGTGCAAAAGATAGCACAATTTTCTCTTTTTAGATGGAAATATGAGATCTGATCCTTCTCAGGGATCCACAGTTTCTTCAAGTTTCAAGTTTAATCCTATCGCGCTTTTCACAATGGACATTGTCTCAAAGCAGCTTGACAGAATTTAAGAATTGAAGGGAATGATGTCTGTTTATCCCCGCTTTTGTTTCTGCTAAAGATGTATGATGTTTGC
The DNA here is from genome assembly GCF_014805685.1 of Silurus meridionalis. Lineage (NCBI taxonomy): Eukaryota > Metazoa > Chordata > Actinopteri > Siluriformes > Siluridae > Silurus > Silurus meridionalis. The sequence continues at coordinate 7,260,945 of NC_060892.1, forward strand.
TAACTCACATTTCTCCTTGTTAGGTACCGCTGATACGTATGAAAACATTATTTTAGGCTTTCACATATTTATATAAACACTTGTCATGTCTGAATTAATCGATGGTTATGATATTCTTGGTGGCAGGACTTTATCTATACTATATGGATATAAGAATTGGGACACCTGGTGTGCTTCCCCCTTTTTGAGACACACAATTGTATAGGATGTCTATAAATAGAATTAGCATGAAATTTTCCTTCACTTGAAATAGGAGACCCAAACCTGTTCCAGCATAACAATGCTCCTGTGCACACTGCCACACTGCTATAGAGCCCTTAACTCAACCCTGACTGCTCCCCAGGCCTCCTCACCTCACCTACATCAGTTCCTGACTTTACTAACACCTTTCACCAATCTCCACATGCACACTTCAAAATCTAGTGGAACATCTACCCAGAAGAGTGAAGGTTATTCTAACTGGACTGAATGTGAAATAGAATTTTCAAAAAGCATCTGAACAATAAAAGCAAAATGAATCTTATGATCTGGTGTCCACAAACTTCTGTTGAGGAGTAAAAACCATTACATCGCTCATAAGTACACCAGAACAGCAGATGTTTCTGTGTGAGTTTGAGATATATTTCTCTCACTGTGGCTGAACTGTACAAAAGTCAAGTCAAGTCAAGTTTATTTCTATAGCGCTTTTCACAACAGATATTGTCTCTCTGAACGGTGTGCATTTATCCCTGCTTATCCTGTGGCAAGGAAAGACTCCCTTAGATGTTATGAGGAAGAAACCTTGAGAGGAACCAGACTCAAAAGGGGAACCCATCCTCATTTGGGTGACATCAAGAGTGTGATCATAAATCTTTCAACAATACAGAACACTGGAGAGAGAGAACTAACATGAGTACTGGAGTATAAGATTATAAGTAATGTTCTTTTTACAGCCTTAAACAGTCATTATGGTTATAACACTAGGAGCTACTGAGCTCAACATTTGTGATCATCACAGATCCATCACCAGCTTCTCCATGCCAGAGCCTTTAAACACTCCAGGAGGTCCAATGTCAAAACTCCACACATGCAGTGGGATCCAATTGGCACTGGTACGTCTCTAGATGGTTTGGGATGTTTGCGAGTACGGCATCTACTTCTTACTCCTGGACAACTTTTACATAAAAATATCAAATCACAAATTCAGTCCAACCACCTTTAATATTTATACTGTGACTTTTGTTGAATACAGATGCGAAAATATCTAAAGGGAATACATTAGCTGCACTTCCTTTTGAGGTAAGAAGTATTTAAACTTGCTAAACTTGCTACAAAGCCCTGTCTTTATATCTTTGATGTCAAAATGAGCCATTAACAAGGAAAAAGTGTGTGTTTGAGCACAAGTGTGTGTGTGTGTGTGTGTGTGTGTGTGTGTGTGTGTGTGTGTGTGTGTGTGTGTGTTTGCGTCAGTCAGAGACATCTCAGGAAACACCACAGGATGAATTCCAACTCTGCACACTTTTCAATTGCTCCAAAGCCAAAATAAACCAACAAAAAAAAACCGCTCTTATCTACTTCCTGCTTTGGTGAATGACGCGCAGAGCAGAAAACGGACACAACTATGTTCATTTAAAAAAAAAAAAAAAACATATTGTATCTCACAAAAGATAAGAAAATCCACAACCCTCACATTTGAGCAATCATTTTAGTATATGTCAAGGGACAATACTGTAAAAAATGAAACTTGGATATATTTTAAAGTAGTAAATGTGCAGCTTGTATAGCAGTACAGATTTTCTGTTCTCTGAAAATAACAACATACAGCCATTTTTGTCAAAATAGCTGGCAACAAAAGTGAGTAGGCCTCACATGTCAAAACTATGTTCAAAGTGTCAATATTTTGCTTGAGCACCATCGTTATCCAGCACTGCTTTTATCCCCTGGGCGTGAAATTCACCAGAGCTGCACAGGTTGTTGCTGGAATCCTCTCCCACTGCTCTGTAATGACATCATGGAGCTGCTGGGTGTTAGACGCATGGCGCTTCTTCGCCAACCAGGATGCCTATAGGTGCACAATAGGGTTCAGGTCTGGAGACATCAGCAACCTTCACCTTTAGCTAGGCAGTTTTCATCTTGGCACTGTGTTTGGGGTTGTTATTATGTTGGAAAACTGACGTTCAGCCCAGTTTCTGAAGGGAGGGCATTATGTTCTGCTTCAGAAGGTCACAGTACATGTTGGAATCCATGTTTTTCTCAATGAACCGCAGCTCCCCAGTACAAGCAGCACTAATGCAGCCCTAGAACATCATGCTACCGCCACCATGCTTGACTGTAGGCAAAACACAATTTTCTTGGTATTCCTGACCAGGGCATTGCCACATGTGCTGGACAACATCTGAGCCAAACAAGTTAATCTTGTTTTTGCATTATAACAAACTGTTTGAGCACTGACAAGTGGGCCTTCTGCTTCTGCAACCTCTAAAGCAATGCTGCAGCACTCATGCATCCGTTTTTTTTTTTTTAAGCCAGATTCTGCACCTGATGCACAGCACGAGGACTCAACTTCTTTGATTGACCCTTGCGAGGCCTCTTATGAGCGGAACCCGACATGTTGCTTTGCACGGTTACACGACGTACAGCTGTTATCACTTAGGGTGTACTCACTTTTGTTGCCAGCTATTTTTAGTTATTTTTAGAGGACAGTAAATCTACACTGCTATACAAGCTGCACATTGACTTCTCTAAAATATATCATTTCTATAGTATTGTCCCTTTGAGAAGATCTAATAAAATGGTTGCTGAAATGTGAGGTGTACTCACTTTTGTAAGATGCTGTACATAGTATTGGATTAAAACAAAAGCAGGTGTCGTAATTCTTTGCATACCTGCCTTTTATTACTAGTCCTAATCTCCATATGCCAACATCACTATGTCAACATCCTGTAGTGAGGAACCTGAGCTGATTCCAGATACGCTCACCTCGTCTCCCATATGGCATCAATGCAGCGCTGCGTTTTAATATGCCTCATTCATCTAGTAACACTGTGTCTGGTCACTTTTAAATGTAGCTGCAGTTGGTTTTTATTTCCTTTATCACTTTTTTGCCATCAGTGTCTCATATTTATACTACAGTGAATAACGAAGACACGTCTGATCTCTTTTGAGGGGGGGTTTAAAATTATAAAGTAGAAATGTGTGCATGACATTATTTAAGAGTGAGTGTTTAGGACTCCAGTCTGGTCCTAAGTCATGTTTTTGTATATCAGATTAATGAAGCTACAGTAAAGACTTTACCTCCAAAAAAACCTGATATTGATATTCATTCTGTCCCACTTTCACTTACATTGGACTTCATCTGGACCCCATTAAGACTCAATTGAACTTAATTTAGAGGAGTCTGGTTCATCACACTAAACACACCATCACACTGCTCAACTGATCACAATGAATGTTCTTCTTGGACTGTGTGTGTGTTTGGAGGATTAGGGGTGAACTGGAAGGTGAAAGCTTATATTTTTGTGTTCGTAAAACTCGGGGAACTTCGCCGTTGTGCGCTCTTCAGGAATTCTGTAAAAGAGCTCGAAATTGCTCTATTAAAAGGACCACAAGCAGAAAATAGTGAAAGATGAAAAGATGAATTTAGATCAGGATGAGGAAAAAGAAAGATGGTAAAAATGAAGGGAGGAAAAAGAGAGATGAAGAGGTAGAGAATTTGCTCTTAATCTTTGTGGTAGTGTGGTTGTGATGAAGCCCATTCTCCATTTCATTTTTTCTTTTCTCGCCGTTTGTTTTGGTTCTGATAACAGTGCCTTCCTCCACATCTGTGGTGTGTATGTGTGTGTGTCCGATAGAGGACAATGTAAGGAAACAGGAATGAGGCAACTTGCAGGTGACTGTGAATCAGCTGTCTTTCTCTTTCACTCTGTCTCACAATCTTTCTCTCTCTTCCTTAAACTCTCTTTGTCTCAATTCAGTTCAGATTTCTTTATTGGCATGACAGAAAAAAACATTTTGTATTGTCAAAGCATTAAGAAAAACACACAAAAAATGATTTGGAACATCTTAAAAACATCTAAAACAACTAGCTTATGTACAGCAAAAATATTAGAACTTATAAAAGAAAATATGAAATATATTCAAGAAAAAAAAACAAAAAAAAACAGAAGTCATCTGCAAAATCCTGAACTTACAGTTAAAACAGTATCTACATGTAATGGATTTTGAGGTTCTTATTGGTTGGTTGTGTCTTGGTTGTTCTTCAGGAGTTGGCAAGATCTGAACAAATCTGAAACGTTCTCCCTCAGTCTCTCTCTCTCTCTCTCTCTTTATCTTTCTGTCTCTCCCTTGGGCATAGTATGTGTTATATCATTATTATATAAAATTTTTCCCCACCATATTTGTAAAATGTCTTTCCAGCATGAACAGTGCAGAACATGGTTGAGCTGATTGTGATGTTCAGCTGCAGCTGTACATTTTGACAAAACACACACATCATTGGTGGTGGTGGTAGTATGGGGGGGGGGGATTAGATGGGTATTGTGGTAAAAAATCCCACAAACAAATCAAGTAAATGTGATTGTGTGACTCTGCAGTAGAACAGTTTGAAATATAAATATAAAAGTTATGGATTTGTTTCATTTTGAGGTGACATTCCTCCCTAGTGTGCACTACAAGGTCACATCAAATGTACATCCAAACGAGCTGTTATATAATGACACCATCTCTCCTGCTGTGTGTGTGTGTGTGTTTTCACTAATAGTGTGAGTGAAGCGACCTCGGGCACCCGAGGGCTTTTAGACGTAGCATCTGGTGTATGTTGCGCAAAGTGTATTACAGTCCAGTGTAAAAGTTTGTGCACCCCTTAATGACAAACATGAGCATTCAGTCAACTTCCTTTAAGATAGAAGACAAAATCTGTATACGCATTTTATTTTGATAAAGAAAAACAATAATCTAACTGGTGTAAATTTTCTTTTTCTGTCTCGTGTCCATACCTTTTTCTCAGTTGCTTTAGAGCATTTCCTGAATCATTCTTAAAATATACCACAAAAGGATTACGTGCAAAAACATGTACCTTTTCTTTGTTTTATACATCATTGGTTTATCCCTAAAAAGTATTTGAGAACAAAGACAAAAGAACTCGTCATTTTAATGCGAAACAAGATCATCCACATGATCAGTGATGCTGTCGAAATACCAGTCCATGCTTTCTGAACTTCCTGATGTTTGAATAGTTGCTGGACAGGATTCACACTTTTACTGTAATGTACTGCTGTTCGTTTGTTTCCTGGTTGTTCATCCATTTTCAGAAATTGTAATTTTGTGTTTTGCTGACTGTATGCACTCGACATTTGAAGGTTCCTGAGATTGACCTTTGGCCTATATATATATATATATATATATATATATATATATATATAGGCCAATGTGAAGAAGAGAATCTTTACAGATGATGACTACTGGTTTAAATATTTGGCATTCAATGCCTTATGCAGTGAACTGATGCCTGGATGTTATGAGGGTTGAGATTATTCAGGTGAGAACCAGTATAATATATTTTGATCATGACATCAACAATTGATAGGAAACAGCAGACAAGTGTACACAATTCAATCGATAAAAGTAATTCAAATGCAAAGCCTTCGTAATTTGTACAAAGCGAAGAGAAATTGCTTTTATGATGTGCCTGAGTGACTACATGACTAAAGGCTGAACAAGCAGTTTTGAGAATTTCATTTCTGACCAGAGAAACTTTTCAAAGCAACTGAGGAAAAACTGTACAATGTTCTCTCCCTACAGTCTGGAGACCCGGAGTCAGGGTTGAATCAGAAGTACCAGTCTTTTACAGAGATTTGAAAACACTGACAGGAAATTATGACGACTTTTTTCATTATCCTTTTTAAAAAGAAATCATGTATTTATGTACATTTTGCCTTCTCCTACACCATCTGTATTTACTCAATCAGTCCTTCAACACACACCCATTTTGCAACTCCGATGAGCAAATAAAAAAAAATATTTGAAAGGCTTTTTCGATTTCTCTGTCAGTGATGCGTACAAGAAATTGACTGTACCTCATCCTCCGTTTGGAAGCTAAAACTACTTTCCTCTTTTCTTTTCCCTTGCGTTTTTTTTGTTATCCTGTAGCATGACTCACATTTCCTGTTAATAGAATTTCCAACATCTCTGAGTGTACAAAAATGTGCAATAATATAATTACAAAAGTAAAAAAAAATAACAATCCAAACAAACCTTGTTTCTCTTCTTTGTGTAAATGACATCGCTACTGTAAACATTTTTGGCTTCTAATCATGTACATGTCGATGAGTTACAGCCGTTTTATAAATGGTAACAGCTAGGATTTGTGTTCATTTGTTTGGAATCACTTTTTTGACAGCTGCCTCATTGATTTAAATTGCGCTCAAATGCAACGATCATTTTGTGAAACTCAACCTCGTCTTAAAAAGAACAAATCTATACGAAAGCTGTTCACTTAAAAGTCATGGCACCCTGTCAAATAAGGAAGGTGCTCACCATTTAGACATCGTTTTTGTCCTTTCCAGCTCTTTTGGACTTTCAGTGTGTGTATGACTAAAACATGTTTGACTGATTGGGAAATGGGCAAGAAAACATTTAAATATTTCTTGACTTAAGGAAATCACGCTGAGCCTGCTCAGAAAAAATGATAAAGTCTTTCACTAAAATAATAGGGAACATTGAGTAACCTCTTGTCAGGATCTTTTTAGACGAGTGTGTGAGCTGAAACTAAAAGAGAGAATCAGGAGAAACAGGTTTGGTACATTAAAGATATCTGTACACAATGCACAAAGCTCTAAAACACATTTTTGCCCGGAACTGTTTCAACACACAAGACTGTGTCTTAAAAAACGTGAATTTTAAATAATAATTGTTTATAAATGTGGGTTTAATGTATAATTAGCGATGAATTGCTTTGCAATTAAAATGTGCGATTATGTTAAAAAAAAACTCGTTCACTGAACTAAAGTCACTAATCTTCTGAATTACATGGTAAAAAAAAATGTCACAAAAGAATTTGGACACCTGACATTTTCAGCCATATGTGGTTCTTCCCCAAATGCCTGAACTTGAACTAAGCAATCCAAAACTGTTGCATGACAATGCCCCTGTGCACAAAACCAGCTTCATGTAAATAAGGGGGTTGGAGTGTAAGATCTTTAGTGGTCTGCTATAGAGCTCTGACCTCGACCTAATTGACTTTACTGACACCCTTGTGTCTGAAAGAATTTCCACAAGTACACTCCAAAATCTAGTTAGACATCTTCCCAGAAGAGTGGAAATTATTAGAACAGCAAATATGTATTAAATGTGGAATGAGATGTTGAAAAATAATATACAGTACCAATCCTATGCGCAGGTGTGCAAAAGCCTATGTATACTATATGGACAAATGTTTGTGGACACCTGCGCATTTTATTCTTACCAGTTTGACTAAAACGCAAACACCAGCAAATATTTGTGTGTTCAACAGCATAATGTGATTAACTACAGTGTGTAACGTTTCTCTTTTTAACGTAACCTGCCTAAAATTGTACAGCATATGCAAAAAAAAACAAGAGAAGTCAGACAAAAGCAGAACAGCCCTGGATCCCAATGGAATTGGTTTATAAAGTTCTATGTCAAGTTCCAAAGATTTCTTTTGTTTAAAGTGATGTGGAAAGCTCAGCAGAGTGAAGGTGAGGGGGTAGGATCTGTGGTGCTGATGATAAAGGTGTTATTGTGGTGTAAGGTTACACAGTGGCTCGGGCTGCCTGAAACGCACGCTGACCACAATCAGGAGCTTTGTTTCCTCGCGTACTTCTCCATCTTGGCCTGATCAGATTTAGGAATGATGTTACAGGAAGCCGCCTGTCCATCAGCAGAGTTTCTCTTCACTTTCTGTTCGACTGCGCACCTGAAGATGAGGACAGAGAGGACAGAGGGACTTACAACCGGCTGATATCTCACACGTGTTGAATTTCCATGTATAAATAACACTTTAGGTCTGATTCAAATTGATTTAAATGAATTGTGTAAGTATAATTTAATGTGTGAATGAACTTAAAGTAGCATAGACAAGTAGTAAATAGAGATCGGTTTTCCATGTGATTGAGCGGAACACACTTTTTGTGTCATTTCTATGTTTTCATCTTGCAAGCTACAGTATAAAAGCAGCGGCAGGAGATCAATAAACCAATTTAAAATCACACATTCAGCTAAAACCTGACACAGACATTGATCTATGAGCTCCACGTTTTTTTTTTATTTATTTTTTACTAGTTTTTACATGAGTTCTAACTGACCTCTGGATGACCTATTTGACCCCCATATAAACTAAAAATATCAAATCTGACCTCCATGTGGCCTGCCGATGACCTATCTGAACCCTATGTGACCTCTAGATGACCTACCTGACCCCTATGTGACCCCATGTGACCTCTAGATGACCTACCTGACCCCTATGTGACCCCATGTGACCTCTATGTGACCCCATGTGACCTCTAGATGACCTACCTGACCCCTATGTGACCCCATGTGACCTCTATGTGACCCCATGTGACCTCTAGATGACCTACCTGACCCCTATGTGACCCCATGTGACCTCTATGTGACCCCATGTGACCTCTATGTGACCCCATGTGACCTCTAGATGACCTACCTGACCCCTATGTGACCCCATGTGACCTCTATGTGACCCCATGTGACCTCTATGTGACCCCATGTGACCTCTATGTGACCCCATGTGACCTCTAGATGACCTACCTGACCCCTATGTGACCCCATGTGACCTCTAGATGACCTACCTGACCCCTATGTGACCCCATGTGACCTCTATGTGACCCCATGTGACCTCTAGATGACCTATCAGACACTTGTGTGACATTAAAACTTTTGACTCATTTGTGACCTCTGTCTAACCCCTTTGTGGCGTCTTGATAAACCACCGACCCGTGTGTCCTGTAGCTTACCAGACCCCGTTTGACCTTAACATGACATATCTGACCCCTATGAGACATCTAGATGACTTATAAGGCCCCTATGTGACCCCATGTGACCTCTAGATGACCTACCTGACCCCTATGTGACCTGTAGATGAACTTTACTGACACCCTTGTGTCTGAAAGAATTTCCACAAGTACACTCCAAAATCTAGTTAGACATCTTCCCAGAAGATTGGAAATTATTAGAACAGCAAATAGGGATTAAATGTGGAATGAGATGTTGAAAAAGCATATACAGTACCAATCCTATGCGCAGGTGTGCAAAAGCCTATGTATACTATATGGACAAATGTTTGTGGACACCTGCGCATTTTATTCTTACCAGTTTGACTAAAACGCAAACACCAGCAAATATTTGTGTGTTCAACAGCATAATGTGATTAACTACAGTGTGTAACGTTTCTCTTTTTAACGTAACCTGCCTAAAATTGTACAGCATATGCAAAAAAAAACAAGAGAAGTCAGACAAAAGCAGAACAGCCCTGGATCCCAATGGAATTGGTTTATAAAGTTCTATGTCAAGTTCCAAAGATTTCTTTTGTTTAAAGTGATGTGGAAAGCTCAGCAGAGTGAAGGTGAGGGGGTAGGATCTGTGGTGCTGATGATAAAGGTGTTATTGTGGTGTAAGGTTACACAGTGGCTCGGGCTGCCTGAAAACGCACGCTGACCACAATCAGGAGCTTTGTTTCCTCGCGTACTTCTCCATCTTGGCCTGATCAGATTTAGGAATGATGTTACAGGAAGCCGCCTGTCCATCAGCAGAGTTTCTCTTCACTTTCTGTTCGACTGCGCACCTGAAGATGAGGACAGAGAGGACAGAGGGACTTACAACCGGCTGATATCTCACACGTGTTGAATTTCCATGTATAAATAACACTTTAGGTCTGATTCAAATTGATTTAAATGAATTGTGTAAGTATAATTTAATGTGTGAATGAACTTAAAGTAGCATAGACAAGTAGTAAATAGAGATCGGTTTTCCATGTGATTGAGCGGAACACACTTTTTGTGTCATTTCTATGTTTTCATCTTGCAAGCTACAGTATAAAAGCAGCGGCAGGAGATCAATAAACCAATTTAAAATCACACATTCAGCTAAAACCTGACACAGACATTGATCTATGAGCTCCACGTTTTTTTTAATTTATTTTTTACTAGTTTTTACATGAGTTCTAACTGACCTCTGGATGACCTATTTGACCCCCATATAAACTAAAAAGATCAAATCTGACCTCCATGTGGCCTGCCGATGACCTATCTGAACCCTATGTGACCTCTAGATCAGGGGTCCCCAACCCCCAGACGAAAGAATACATAACTTACATTATTTCTGTTTTATTTATTATCTGATTCTGAATGATGTTTTATTTTGAAAAATTACCGGATTCCCTCCGCCACATCTGTCTATGACTCACTCTTGATGCATTTCAAGATGCATCGGTCACATGTCTTACCTCCATCCGCTACCTTCTTAAAGGGGCTGCTCCGGCCGATAACACATAATACATTACCGCTAAATTAAAACCCCCAAGCTAGCAAAATGAACAAAAAATAAATAACACAGTGGATTCACGTTTATTATTATATTTAGAAAATATATTTATGCCGGTCGTATCTTTTTATTTTGTTGTATTTATCCGCCACACCTTAAAGGCCGGTCGGTGAAAATATTGTCTGACATTAAACCGGTCCGTGGCGCAAAAAAGGTTGGGGACCGCTGGTCTAGATGACCTACCTGACCCCTATGTGACCTGTAGATGAACTTTTTGACCGCTTTTGTGACCTCTGTCTGACCCCCCCTATAAGGCATCTTGATAAACTACCTGGTCCCTATGTGACCCCTATATGACCTATCCAACCCCATGTGACCTCTATGTGACCCCATGTGACCTCTAGATGACCTATCAGACACTTGTGTGACATTAAAACTTTTTGACTCATTTTGTGACCTCTGTCTAACCCCTTTGTGGCGTCTTGATAAACCACCGACCCGTGTGTCCTGTAGCTTACCAGACCCCCGTTTGACCTTAACATGACATATCTGACCCCTATGAGACATCTAGATGACTTATAAGGCCCCCTATGTGACCCCACGTGACCTCTAGATGAACCATTTGACCCTTAGGAAACCTGTAGATTAACATTCTGACTTGATTGAGAGTACCTTTGCCTCACCTCTTTGTGGCATCGTAATGAATTCTATGTGGCCTGTAGATTATCAGACCCCTATCTGACCTCTGCAGGACCTATGTGTCTGCTATCTGACCTATAGTATCTCACCTCAGTTTGACCAGATAGCAAAATAGCCAGAACAAATACCACCACAAACATTTCATTATGAATATAATTCACGTGTCAGGGCAGAGTTTCAAGTTTAAAAGGCGCTTTGATGTGAAGCTGCTACAGTAAGTAAGTAAATAAATAAAAAGGTATGTTCACAGAGCCTAATGACCAGTTACAGCTTCAAACAATACTGACTACACATGGAGAGAAACAATTATCTTCTAGTTTTAATTATGAGCAGATGATCACTGATAAATATAAACCACACATATATTACTAGATAACTATAAACCACACATGCTGGATGGATGAGATTAATAAAGTGTCTGTGTAAATAGAACTGTGATGTGCTTGTGTAGTTTAATGCAGGAAATGACAGTACTGATGCATATCAGATTTGCATCTTTTGCAAACAGTGGCCTTGTTCATAACTTTTCAATGGTGCATACGCACAGACACACACAGACACACACAGACACACACAGACACACACAGACACACACAGACACACACAGACACACACACTCTTTCCGGTAAGACATTAAGTGATGGAGCCGGAAAGCAGAGCTGTGCTTTTTAACTGATCTCATCAAGATCGTTTTTATCTTGGAAAGTCCATCAGGAGCTGGAGGAGATGTACAAGGGGGCTGTTCAGTGGCCCATGATCTACTGTTTGATCACTACAAGCTTTTACTATTATAAATAAATCATATCATGCATTGTAGGATTAAACAATACATCTGTTGGTCTTTTAAAACATTCATATGTAGATGAGACATTGATATTATCAACTTTGACTCATCCACAGTCGTCTTCTTCTTCTTCTCCTATTAGGGGTCGCCACAGCGGATCATCCGTCTCCATACCCCCCTGTCCTCCACATCTGCCTCTGTCACCCCGACTACCTGCATGTCTTCCCTCACCACATCCATAAACCTCCTCCTTGGCCTTCCTCTTTTCCTTCTTCCTGGGGGCTCCATCCTCAGCATTCTCCTACCCCATGTCCCTCCTCTGCACATGTCCAAACCATCTCAATCTGGCCTCCCTCACCTTGTCTCCAAAACGTCCTACATGCGCTGTCCCTCTAATAAATAATTTCTAATCCTGTCCATCCTCGTCACTCCCAACAAAAACCTTAACATCTTCAGCTCTGCTACCTCCAGCTCCACCTCCTGTCTTTTACTCAATACCACTGTCTCTAATCCATACAACAAGCTTTAAAGTTGAATATATATATATATATATATATATATATATATATATATATATATATATATATATATATATATATATAAAGGACTTTTACACTACTTTACTCACAAATCACTATTATGAAAACCACATTTACAGCATTAGGAAGATGCCCATATCCACAGCAAGTTACAGTTATACTGTACTGTATATACAAGCAGTGGAGGGTTTTTAAGGGTTTTTTGAGGGTTTAGAAGCAGCTTGGTGGTGTTTGGATTTGAACTCACACCCTTTCAATGAGAAATCCAACGACTGACCACTTTGCTACCACTTCCTACCCACAATAATAATAATACTGGGTAGAGCCAGCTTCCATTCTCCATGGCATGATGGAGAAGATCCACCAGATATGAAACTCATTCCTTTGGGATTCTGCTCCATGTTGAGGTGAAAACATCATGCGATTCAACCACAATCCAAAGATATTGTACTGGATTCAGATCTGATGACTGGAAAATCCTATTGAACTGCTCTGGGATGAAATGGATCGCAAGGTCAAAAAGAAATCTCCAACTAGTGAAGACAACCTTTAGCAAGAGGCCTGGCAAATTTTTCAGCTGATTGTTTGGAGAAGCTGTTATTAATGCTAAGGGAGGAAAAAAGGAACTAGGTGTCTCCAAACTTTTGATTTTTGTAATTTTTTTAATTAAATGAAGACTACATTTACTGTATATGTTTACAGGGGAGTGGTAGCTCAGTGGTTAAGGTGTTGGGTTTCTGATCGGAAGTTCGGGGTTTCATAGCCCCGTATCGCCAAGCTGCCACTCTTGGGCCCTAGAGCAAGGCCCTGAACCTTCTGTGCTCCAGGGGTGGCATATTGTGGCCGACCCTGCGCTCTGACCCCAGCTTCTAAGCAAGCTTGGATATGCGAAGAAAAATTTTCATTGTGCTGTAATGTATATGTGACAAATAAAGGCTATTCTATTCTTCTTTTAACCACAAATTCTACATACAGATGGGCCCCGAGTTACGATGGTTCGACTTTGTAAAAACATTAAAAATTTTGTGCAACAGGCACAGGCAGCAGCGCATGGTGTACGACATGTTGGATGTGCAGCTGGGATGAGATGCCGCACTCTTGCTAGTGGTCGACGGAGTAAAGTTGTCTCAGTGTGTATTTCTTTCTGTTTCAAACGGGTTCAAACAGCAATTTTAGTGATAAAAGCAATGTCTTCCAAGCGCCCAAGTATGTCCCCTCTTGTAGTGAAAACAGTAGAGGAAAGGTATACGTTCAGAGCAGGAAAATAAAAAATTACAAATCAGCATGAAGCAGGACGGGCTGTCACAGTCATAGCACCATCTTCGACTTCGATATTTTTGACTTACGATGTCGTCGTCGTAACATATCTTCGTCTGTAATTCCGTTATTAATAATTATAGTATTCCATATTATACAGCATTGGAACAGTATGGAATACAAAATTTTATATAATTATAAACACCATTTCAAACACCATTTCAAACAGTGTCCTTGTTTTCAAGGACCGGATGTATGGCGGAGAGCGTGTACCATGGGAACAGTTTGTTCGTTTGTACAAAAGAAGTGCGTGCGTATGACCCAATTCTTGAATCTCGGATAACTTGTGAAACCCGGAGCTAAAAAAAACCCTACTAATTGCAGCAGCAGGCTATAATTTCCCTCTTTAGGCCACTCGGATGTAAAATGCGTGATTGAGTGTCAGTTTCCATAAAAAGATGTGAAAAAGAATAAGTCAGGGATGACATATCAGCCTTTAAATTGGTCAGGGATGAGGTTTATGTAAGTCTTACATATGATTAGCTCTGCACTAAAAGGGCAAATATAAATGTCTCTTTTTTTTTGGTAATAAAAAAAAAAATAATTAAAAAAATTAAAAAAAACCTACGTTGCTCCAGTGTCCTATTTATGCTTCTACAAGCAGTGCTAATGTTTTTTTTTTAAATGTCAATGCGTGTTGACAATAGTTTGGTTACTTTGGCAGGAGAAAACAGCAAGTAAAGCTGTATTCCTGCACACCATGTAACTCAAGCCTGAGCTCTGAAACCCAAAGCTCTGTGAACATCACCAAGTACAACCACAAAATTAATGCAGCCAGGAATGCAAATCTTTAACCCCACAAGGAAGTACAGTCTACTGATCATTTTTTAACAATGCCTCCAGCGTGATATTTAAAACACACGCTTTTCCATCTCAGCTCAGGTTGCTCGCTTTTGTGAATGCCCAGAAACGTACTAATGAGAGAAAATAGCTTTTTTTGACCTTAAGCACTCGACCAGCCACCATTTCAACATATCGTTCTTCCATTAAACCAGTTTTTTGTTAATAGTCTAGCATATCTAAAACAATCATCAGGCTTCAGGTGAACACATTTGGCACAAAATGCTAAACTGGAGGCTATATGTTCCTATTAGCCTTAGCAACATTATCCTTATACATTCTGGCAATTAGGGTGTAGTGTATTCTCACTGTGTAATGTGTGTGTGTTGACTCGCTGCAGGATGTGTGTATGTGTGCAGTGTTGTCTCACAGTGTTGCATGTTTTGTGTAGTTCTGTCTCAATGTGTTATACGTTGCTATGTTACGTCTTGTGTGCAGTTTTGTTTTAATGTGTTATGTGTATCTTCTGTGTAGTTTTAATTCACTATTGTAATCTTGTCTCAATGTGTTTTGTGAATCTTGTGTGTAGTTTTGTTTCACAGTTATGCGTCTTGTGTGTAATTTTATGTCTCTGTGTTGTGTATGCCTTTTGTAATTGTGTCTCACTGTGTTATGCGTGTCTTGTGTTGTGTGTAGTTTTGTCGCCATGTGTAATGTGTGTGGTTTCGTCTCAATGTATTATGCGTGACTTGTGTAACTTTGTCTTACTGTGTGTGTTTGTTAGTTTTTTCTCACTGTGGAGTGTGTGTTTTATGTGTCTTGTCTCACAGCAAGATGTGTGCTATTTTGTGTGTCCTGTCTCACTACGGCATGTGTGTTTTAGTAATCTTTGTGGTGTTTACTTAAATCGGGATGTGTTTGTTCTCTCTCTGTTT